>NC_135777.1:13010236-13306189 GCF_028453695.1 Augochlora pura | reverse complement strand
CCGACCCCGGCTAGTTTTGACCCATTTCCGGCAGCGACGCGGACGACTTGATTCCCATCGACCAAAATGTCAATACGGCCTCGCGATCGAAATTAGTGTACCGGCCGCACGAACGAGCCGTTAATCGTAAAATAACAGACAATCGAGTGGAACGGCTGTCGCTCATTTAGGACTCGTTAATATGTTTGACGTCCCCGTTTCACCCGTGACATACATGCAAAATGGAAGCCACTTTCGTGGCTCGGACGCGTCGCTGCCATAAAATAATTGCAAACACAATCGGCGCACGCTAACGCCCATTCGCGTTCGCTCTAAACGCGATTGATTTCTGCGTCGATCAAACCGGCCTGCCGACTGTGCCGCGATCTAACGGAAAGATCTCCTCGAGCAGGATCGAGTAGACGAGTAGCTCGGCCCCGAGTAAGCTTTTATTCGTCACGACCGGAATTACATGGCCGCGACGTTGATAAAGTACACATTTATTTGATTATACTGGGGCCTGCATTCCGTCGGAGGCCCGGACGTGTCTCGAATACCATTGGTTGGCCGGCCTGCCGTCCTCCGGAACCGTATTTCCCTAATACGATTCTATTTGCGTAGGAAAATCGGGAAACGACGCGAGGCGCCGCGACGCCGCCGCCGCCGTGCAACGATAGCTCTAACCGGCTCGGCCGCCGCTGAGACCTGCCACTGTCACCGTGCTGCCCCGCGCCGAATTAATGCCTCTGCTCCCATCGGAATGAGAAAATGATGTTCCAAGTTTCGTCAGCGGCGAGACAAAAGTAATTAAGCCCGAAGGACTACTCGATAATTTAGCATACGTTCCGCGGTACGTTCCCGAACTAACGAAACCCTCGTCACCGAGCCCACCGACCCTTTCGCGGCCGCCAAGCCACCCTTAGCGAGCCGCAGACCTTCGGGGTAGCTTTCTCGCACCGCCACGGCCGAAAGGATCGATGTTAGGCTGTTTCCATGTTATAACTGCTTCGATGAACTCGCGGCGTTCGAATAGGCTCGAGAATGATTTTTTCCGACGTATCAATGACGTTGAGCCTTTTGCTACCCTTCCTCTCAATTTGATCAAATTCCGTGAAATTGTTCCTATTTTATCGCATATTAAACCCTCCGAGTACAAAAGAAAGACAATAATAAAATGTGAATGATCGCTACATGCTCAAACAGAATCAAGAATGATTCTTTTTGGACATATCAATGGCGCGATCTGGAGTTTCAAAACTGGGGCAGATGCTGTGGCCTTTTTGCATGGATTGGACTATCTGCATTAATTTGATCTAACAAAATGTTAATGTATCGGTTGCCCGCTACACATTTCGGAACTGACCACAACGACAGAAGCTATCTAATTTAGTTCGCAACGGAAATTGTGTTACATGGCTAAATCGAATGCAGAAAGGAAGCCGATCTCTCGCCGAAATTACTAAATCTTGCGATTGTGCTAGCCTTCTGTATTAACCAGCTATTTTAGTCATAGTTTCGAAGAAGTCGCACAATACACGAACCAAACAGAGGCGTTGCATTATAGTTGAGCAGTTTAGCCAGCAGTTACATCGATTACCGCGTCCGAAATTCGTCGTAATCCCGGCATGATCCCCGACCGGCCATTGTATGGAACTTTTCGCAGTTTACATACGAAATTCGTTGGCCAGGAGTTCCTCTAACCAATCATCCCCCGGACTAGCAACCAACTAGGGTTGATCTTAGTATTCCGTATCCCCGAGTGTCGTCTAGTTTCCTTGGAAGGCCGCAGTTTAACGAGCGAACGAAGCAACGCAGCTTTTGTAGCTGGACGTCTTTGACGGAGCTACTTTTCTTAGCTGGATAGGAAAGCAGATCAAAGATTCCTCGGAGGCGATCGAGAAAGCCGGTGGCTCTGGCGAACAAAGCGGTCCTGCTCGTAAAGCATCGAGAGCAGAGAGTGAGAGAGAGAGAGAGAGAGAGAGAGAGAGAGAGAGAAGAGAGAAGAGAAAGAGTGAAGGGAGGGAGCGTGTGCAGACGCTGAGGCGAAGGAAGTATATTGTCCACGACGCAAATGCAAATTGGATGCGCCGCGGTGGACGCCTGTTCGAATGCATTAAAGATGCGGCTAGGAGCAACGCGGGGGTGGGTGTACGGGGCGGGTCGTTAATTTTTTTACACGGCCTGCGGAATGGGAACGGCTGCCGAACGATGGGGACGAGGGTCTTAGCTGGCTGTTCCGTTGGTCGTTATTGCCGTTGGATCATAATTATTACTGGCGGCTGTGAAAGGCGATCGTAACCGCGCGTCGCAGCATGTCGACTTCATTAGAGCCGCACAAACTCGACGATTCCGCGACACAATGGAATCAGTAATTACAGCTGGTTCTTCCTTTATTTTTCATCTACAACGTCGACGACGACGACGACGACGACGGGAACGACGCCGCCGCCTATCGATCGTTCCTTTAAAAAGAAAGCCACCCCCCAGCCGCGGAAGAAGACAATACTCTCTTCCCGATTTTCATCGTCGATATTCCCGGCTGAAGTACAAATTTAAATCTGTCCCCCCTCCCGATCGTCGCCGCCGACGAATTGAAAACCCCGCTCGTTTCTTTGCCGCCGCCTTTTTATGGCCGCGATCATTGTGCTCGTCGTTATTGCCGAATCATAATTATGCTCCTCGAAGTCCGACACCCTCGTCGTCGTCGTCGTCGATGTCGCAACGAAATCGCTACACCCTGGCCCGAATCCGATCCGACTGGCACGAGCCGTCTTACGGGGGAGCGTTTCCCGTGAGCCCGTCTACTAGTTCGTGCCTGCAAAGGCGTCCTTTGTGAACCGACGCCCTTAAAACCTCCCTTGGAATATCGATACCAGGACATCGGACGGTCGCCGACTACTTTTACGAGTGTCTCGTCGCCGTCTATTTTTACGGGTGTTCCATCGCCGCGTATCGGATCGATCATCCTTTAACCCGGCCCGGCACCTTTCTCTCGTTTCATTTCAATCGCGGCGCCTCGAAATCGCCGTGATCCAATCCGCTTCGGACGTTCGACTATCAATCATCCGCGAGCTCAGTCAACGCGAACCATGGAACGCTAGGGACGCGGTTTCCAACGCTAAGCCACTCGATTCGGACATTGATATTGGCCGATAATGTTTAAAATGTTCTGCGTTCGTGAACGAAGCACCCGGTAACTGCATTATTATCGAAGTCATCGGAGCCGACGTTGTATCTTCCGCCCTCTTCGAACTCAGTTCGAGTGCTTCGCGCAGCGTCGATGGTATTCAATTACGTTTTATAATTACACTTTGCAACTGATTCGTAACATAAGCGAAAATATACGGGCAATCGTGAATACAATCATATTCTCGTATAAGGAAACTATTTTTGCAAAGATATTAATCATGATTGGCAACATCGGTGTCGCAGCTTTTACAATATATCGATCGCAAGTCTAAGCGAGAAGCGATTTCGACTTCGTCTATTATCTGATTTGTTCCACTCCGCGCGATCCAATTCCGTCTGATGGGCGATCTATATCGGCGTACTATCAAAAATGTATTAAGGGAATAGTGAACGAGACCACGGATTTGGATTCCGACATTAATAATTACGAGCCAGGACAAACAACCGGGTGAACGAGGGATGGTTTTGTCTTACGATCAATGAATATCGCGGAACCGGCGCGGCGGCGGTCGGAACATGTTCGAGAATTAACCGCGTTCTCCCCGGGCTGTCACTGAGTTTCGCTCAATAATTCCGGCGACACGGTGCTCGCGGTGCGCCGCGACGTTGCCGACGATCCTCTTCGCAACCTTCCGTCACACCTTTCTAGCCAGACTTAATTACGACTGCACGCAACTTGCCGCGTGATCCGCACAGCGAGCTTCAATCCACGCGGGACGGCGCCGCGGTGGCGAGATTCATCGTGGTTCTTGGGGCGCGCTGTAAACTCGCAGACGCGAACTCCCGTGCAGGAATGGGTATAGGACCGGGTAGCGCCGGGTACAACCGGGTAGCAACGGCAGCCAGCACCAGCTCTCGGGCTCGGGCTGATCGTGTCTCCGGGGACGAGGTACAACGGCATTACGCGGACCTCGTGACCGAGCGCGAGAACACGCCGACCAGCAGCCTCTACGTACGCACGGAAATCCGGGGCTGTATTTGCGTCTCCCGGCCTCTGCATAATGCACGAAGTAAACAGCTGGCCGGGACCTTACGGTCCCCAGGGATCCTCGCCGCGGTAGATCGTGCCGAACCACTTCGCTAAACTAATCAGCCCCTGAGCGGACCGGTCCGCGACGCTCCTCCAGGTCTGCACGAAAAAATCCGCGGCACGCGGCAGAAGATATCCGACAGGCGCCATACAAAAAGACAGTCTTGGACTGTCTTCCAATGTGTGGTAATGCTGGGTAGTTTGTGGACTCCCTAGCCCTGTTTCTAGAGAAAAGTAAATATATGGTTGCTTAATTCCTTGCACTGTTACGTCTTTCAGAGCTACTTTGATTACGACTGTTTCGTCTTTAATTATCCGATTGTCCTCGTTTACTTTCATTCCCGAATTTCGATGACAGGTGGTTCAAATTTTATTTCGATTTAATAGAAATTATTGGCAACCATATTTATCGAATCGTCCACGAAACCTTCGCCACGAGTCTGACTCGTTATTATAGTCTAAAGGGTTAAAAGTAGAACTGCTTCAAAGGGAAAATACGTTGTCGATAAGAGAAGGTATTCATGGGTATACATAGTCGCGGTTCTGACAAAACCATGTCTTTCGAACGCTCTAAATTTAATTCCCGATGTCTCGACTTCGATATAACCTTGATTCTGACGTTCCAGTACTTATCGGACGTGTGACGTGATATAGTTTCGATCACGGTTAGGGTAAGAACATATTAATGTCACTTATTGTGAAATCACGTGATATCCTAGGAAAGATAATACGTGGAATCCGTCCACGCGTGACAATGCATGAACAGTGTAACATGATACTGGCACGTTTTTAACAGATTTGAAAGAAGAGAAATACGCAGGCTCACACTGTTCGAATGTCACAGGATTTCACGTGATTTCAAACGTGACATGATTATGTTTCTACCTTTAACCGCAGCTTTGTCACTGGTTTAACTATTACTGGCAAATATGTCCCGTTTCTTGGTACATCTTAAATTAATCCTTTGCACTCGAGTGACGACTCAAAAGAATTTTTCTATTATTAAATTCGTCTGTATTTTATAAATTTTCCAAATAATACTACTCTTCTATAAACATACACAATAATTATCGTATATATCTAATAAAAACAATTATACCAAATGAAAATACTATAGGTTGAAGCGAATGTCTTCATTTTGGGGTTAAAATAGTCTCGATTGCAACGAGTTGAATCAAGTAGTATACGAAGATTTGAAAATAACATATGTTTAGAATATCGTCTCATTATTACAATCCTAATAAGTGAGTCGGTGAAATGGAAACTTGGAAGAAATTGGTTCAAGTATCTCATCAATGTTGTTAAAGTGATTTAGGAATAACTAATTGATTAAACAAGCAACGTTGATTTGCCAAAAAGTCAAGTGGTCCGTGTAAACAGTAAATTGTAAAGTTCATTATTTACTTATTTATTTATTTCTATATTACTACTAAATTAACCATCAGGAAATCTACTGATTTGACATGAGCAAATGCGCTGAAATGAGACCAGATCTTGGACTCCCTTAGAAACATGACGCAGAGACATCCACTGAAGTGTCTTTCTAGCTCTCATTGAGGTCCGACGGCCACAATCTTTTCAGCCTTCTGTTGACATGTTGGCGGAGTTAATACCTGCGTGAGTTGATTGATACGAGAGCCGAGCTTTGGCGTAGTGGCTGACGTTCCGATCATGGATTACTCTTTTTATGTGGTGTATGCCTGGGTCTTCGTGAATGGTAACATTAGAGACGTACCACGGAGCATTAGTTAAAACGTGGAGAATTTTCGAAAGGAAAAATCAAGTTGCGGACAAGTTAGTAGAAGCGAAAGCTCGTCCATCAGAAATACTTAACCTCTTGCACTATAATAACCAGTCGGACTCGTGACGAACGTTTCGCGCACGATTCGATAAATGTGGCTGCCAATTATTTCTATTAAAACGAAATAAAATTTGAACCATCTGTCATCGAAATCCGGGAATGAAAGTAGACGAGGACAATCGGGACACTAGAATCATCTCACGGTATCAAGGAAATAATTAAAAACGAAATAGTCGTAATCAATGTAGCTCTGATAGATGTAATAGTGCAAGGGGTTCAAAAAATCTGTACATAAATATTAATTCACACGATAACGTTGGGAATGTCCAATTTTCCGAGTCGTCGATCAGGATCGAATTTACGCGCGAATTATCGGCGGAATATCGGCAGCTGGCAACACGTTGCAGTAAGGCCGGCGGTCGTCCGCTTTGGCGGTCGTCTTATTTACATCGGCAGACAGATGGAAGGAACGGTGGAGAGTTGGCGCCGTGCCGCCGTGTCCTCCTCGTTTCGAGCTAATCAGGCAGCAGAGGGAAGCAGAGAAGTCGGTTCGCCAGTGGCCGGGACCACCTCGCTCGCGCGCCGCCAGAGATTTCTCCCTAAAATCCGTGGCATGCGGCAAAGAAAGTTGTCCGCCGGGGCCCGGCAATAGCGTAACGACGAAAAAAACCCGAGAGGGTATCCGAGGGGACCAATTTAGCGGGGCCACGCGGAACGATCGGGGGGCCCCGGTGGAATCCCCGAGAATCGTCGAACGAGCGAACGAGCCATTCGGGTCTTTCTCCGGCCGGCGCGGAGAGAAGCGGTTTCGCGTTTCGCCAAACAATTAATGCGCGACAAACGAGGGCCGATTCGGCGCGGCACGGCGCGGCGCGACGTAATGGAAATCATTAGCACAGCGGCGCGTTTAGCGTTGAAATACGCTCGTTAATTAGCGGCGGAAGTATTTGTTGTAACTTCAGCCCGTATAATCGTCCATTACGCGCAATCATTTCGCCGTTCCCGTGAACGCGACGTTTGTAAATAACGCGTGACAAGCCAACAAAAGCCGCGCCAGATGAACCTCACTCGCAGCTTCGCGCAGCTTCGCGCAGCTCCGCCAAGCTTCGCAGAGCTTCGCCGAGGCTCGCTGCGTTGCGCATTTCGCTGACGGGGAGTTGCTCGACACGATCAAACGGCACCGCCGAATCGAATGCCGCGAGTAATTGCGCGGGGAAACTGCGGCACGTTACACCGTCGCGTCGCCGCGTTCTTCGACAGGAAATTAGATGTCGCGGACGGTGCCCGAGTGACCGAGAGCCTCGCGGAAACCTATCGATACCGAAACGGCTCCTTCCGGGCCACGCCTCGCGAACGTCCGAGCAGATGATCGACATTTTCGACATCGTTCCGGCGCGTTCCGGGCGATCTCGGGCGGACTGACGACGCGACGCCTCGAGTAATAACCGTGCCGTAATGTCGCGCCTGGCATTCTCGGACTCCGCTCGGACGCCGCTCTGGATCCGAAGATCGTGCGCAGCCTGACGCTCGGGGAACTTTAAATGCGGCGCGGCGATTCGATCGATCGGCCGAATACTATCGCGATTCTTCTTCCGTCGATTTTCTCGACCGGCGCACTTGCTTTCTTAAGAATGCGCAGTATTTTCATCCTATTGCAATCGTTAACACAAGCGTCGCTTTGCACAGGAATCTTACCGGACTCTGCAGTCGGATAATAATTGTATAAATAGATATAAAGGGCATAGCCGATTAAGATGGGCAAAACTGCCCTTAGAGGTTTTTCAATGAGTCATACACCGTTCGATAGCTGGCCAATGAAAACTCATCTGTGTAAAATTTTAACCCTGGTACTTGTCCGTGAGGGTAGTTACAGGGTAAATTAGATTTCGCGGTTCTCCGGCATTTTTCCACCTTTTGCGGCTTTCTAAAATTTTGAAAAAAATATGGCTTATTTTGGACATTAAGCCGCATGTTATAGAACTTTTTCAGATTTTTCAGTTGCAAGCTGTGATTATCAAAAATGAAAAATCCCCAAAAAATCGGAAAATTTAAGATTTCTCACTTTTATATTATATTCAAAACTTTTACATTAATTCCTTGATAAAGTACTATCACGGCTCGTGTACTCAATTTTTCTCAGAGTTTTTGCCAACCTGCAACATTGTCAAAAAAAATGAAAACCCAATGTGTCGATGTTTTTTGCTGTCAGAAAGAAGCTACTACTTTTCTAGCTTACCGCGAGAGCGGATTAAGTAATTTTAAACGTTATTGCATCGAAACAAATAATTTTTTAACACTGAAAATGCAAATTAAGCGAGCAAAAAAATTGTAACGAGCGTAATATATGCCGAAATATTTTCGCCGATTAGAACTCAATCGGTTAGCGCGATGATTAGGGCGTATGATTTCGGTGCTGCTGGGCTCGGGTTCAAATCCCGTCGGAGGCTAAGTTTTTTTTTCGTAAAACACATTTTATTTTTCCAATTCTAAATCACATGGCTTACTTAAATGACTTTACAAATATGTTTGTAATGTTTCAAAAAAATTTTTTTTTACATTTGAAAAATATTTAAGTCAACATACATACAAAAATAGTTTTGTAGTATCACTCATTTTATCCATTCTCTAACTACATATGTTCGCCATTACGGCTTTGTTTAACATTCTTTAGATTACAGTTCATTAATTTTGCTTCTAAGCTTTCCGTCTTCAGCAAATACGGGTAAAAATGACACTTCGTCCTGGAAACCAATTCTTTTTTATGACATCCTTTTATGAGAAAGTTTTCTTTCGTGCAAACGGCCAATGGGTCCGTGGATTTAGAGGCTGAAGATGCCCAAATCAAGGAAGTTTGTAATGGATCGGACTGGTCCAAGAATGTAGAGCCTGATACATTCCACATTCCTACATTCTTACATTCCTACATTCTTACATTCCAACATTCTTACATTCCTACATTCTTACATTCCAACATTCTTACATTCCTACATTCTTACATTCCAACATTCTTACATTCCTACATTCTTACATTCCAACATTCTTACATTCCAACATTCATACTTTATACACAAATACAACGCCGCGCAAAACATCACAACGAATAATGTCTAGGAATCACAACGCTACACTTTCAAACTAAAGTCACCAATAAATACTGTATATTGCTTAAGACTCTTTTCAAAATTCAATTTAAGACCGCTCATTATCCCAAAAAATTTACCTGAGCTCTTTGTCAATCAATTTTCGGAAGCGACTAAAAGATATTTCTGTTTGTAAAATAGCCACCGCTACCATCAAATCTCATTTTCAAATTAGCTTTGCGGTTGCATTTATACCTACCTTTTCGTCACTTGACTCGACGGATCTACCAAGATTTTTCAGTCATAAAATAATAAAACGGATCTACTTTGAAAAGGTTCATCAGGTATATCGCCTAATCCGGCGTTGCCGCCGAATGTCACACCCCTTGGTTGATTACGTTCGATTACTAGAATACGTCGGTACAGTGTTTTACAATGCACTGTAATGTTATTAACTAGCTTGCTCAATTTTGTCGGATTATACCGTATACACAAGCGAGGAGTAAGGAACTGTTAGGAAGATATTTTGGTATTGTTTCCGCTCGTAATTGGCGTGATTTATATCTATATTTCTATTAATAGTTTCGGTGGGTCTGCTACGGATATTATCTGCTTGCCATTGTTGAGCTTGCCAGAATCTGTCAGTCATAAAATAATTAAACGGTTCAACCCTCGGAATTCGCCTTTCGCACTTCTTATTGTAACTACCCCTACTACATCACCTTCACCCGGATGAAGTTCTGTAAATCGTGAGAGAGTCTACTGTATTTTCGGTAGATTGTTATTGCATACAATAACAAAATTGTTCATTTCTTTTTTTTTTGGTTTATGTTTATGTTATCTTTTATGTCTTATTTCGTGTAGTTATCCTTTTTCAGAAAATTGTTTCTGCAATTAGAATAACGTCAGACATCGTCGAGAAAGAAGATGCTGATATTTTTAATTCTTTCCAATAAGTAATTTTTTTCCGATATGCATATGTAGGCAAGATAGATAATCTATTTTGTAGTATGAAGAAATTGTATATAAATATGTAGTACATATATCAACACAATGAATAGATAACACGTATTCAAACATAATACATGAATAACTAATACATATTTGAATGTAATATATAATAAATAATTCAACATAATAGGTTAATACATAATAAGAAATTATGTACGAAAATATTTGCAAAACTCGGACGTCAATAATACATTGTTCATAAGATATTAATAAGTATTCAATCTGGAAGCTTTTCGAAACTGCTTTAGTCTATTGTTAATATATACACACAAAGGTTGTAAAATTCTTCTAAACCTTTGTAATCTTTTCCTGTGCAATTACGAATGCAAGTCATTGCATATGTCAAGACATGTTCCACCATTTTCAATAAAAATTAGATTGAACATAATCGAATATATACATCAGGTGCTCCATGGATGTGTAACTATCAGCCAATAAAACTGAACAATTGAAGCACTTCACAATAAAAGTAATAAGTGTTCAGTACCTTGACTTCAATAATCCATTTATATTATATTTATTGCTGTGTATTTCAAACAAATTGATATTAGAAATACTGCAATATATCAGGTAAAGTCTTAAGAAAGCGACGACAAGTAGATCGCTGTTCTAGATGGCATTACTTTTCCTTTCTTTTTTTCAATCGTTTACGTATAAACAAACACTGTAGATTGCGATTATAACCTGAAAAATATTGATTTTTGAATTTTTTGATCATTGCACGAATCACTGTGCGTCGCGGGGAACCTTCGGAACAGAGGCTCGCGAGCATAATAGGGGTGGCACGCGCAGCCCGGGGATGGATCCGGGGAGGGAAAAGATGGGCCAGCGTCGTCGCACGCGGCGGACGATAAACTAGGACGCGGCAGGAAGACAAGCCGGCTTTCGCAGGCCTGACATACGACCTTCCTGGTGACTACTTGCCGCTACAAAGCCGTTCGCTCGACCCCTACCTCGTCTCGCCAGATAACTTAAGCACTCTGGGGGGGTTGCTCCGCAGCCGTTCGCCGACCCTGCTTAACCAACCACCACCGAGAAACTGCGCCTCTAAGTAGTTGCGCATTCGTTGGCCCCGTTATTAAGCCGTTATTCGAAGAGATGCGTCCTCCGACTCCGGCCCCCGTTTCACCCACCTACCACCCACATTCGTCCCTTTCCGACCTCCCGGGTCCGTGCACAGCCCTGTTTACCCAGCTTCCTCGGAAAACCCATCCCGCTCTATGCAGCGCCCGGCACCCTTCCCAAACCGCCGTGTGGATGTTTCGTCGCCGCCTGCAACCAACTATGGGAACAACGATTACGGCGACTCGTGTAACGCGCTGAAAATCAGGCGATCTTTTAAATATCCTGGAAAACCGTGCTTCACCGTGTTTTCTTTCAATTTTTAGTATGAATTCTGTGCATCTTCTTCGTTAACGCGTTCGAGGAACTCGAGCCTTGGTTCGGCAAAATTTTAATCGAGTTACGAATAAGAGAAAAAAACGAATACAAATTTATCTAAATAAAAACTAAAACTAAAAGCAAAATAAAAATGAATCCTGAACGTATTTCTATTAGTATTAAAAAAATTAAAACGAACGCGGTTAAGAATTGTTCCCATAACGACTCGATTAATTTTACAATCTCTTTTCGAGTAAATACGTAGAATAAAATATTCATTCGACTAATTATCTTGAACAAATATTTCTTCAGAACGGTTCGAGTAATGCACAACTCTGGTCGGGTAGATTGTCGAATATTCGAGAAACGAAAGCAGCGAAACCTCTTTAAATTGAACATAAATTTGCAGTGACATTTATAATAATGACAGTTTCGTAATTGGTAATAAGGCACATCTCGCAACACGATACGTCTCGTAATTGGCAGTGAACTTGTTAAGAAGTACGCGTTGCAACGTGTTGTGGCGCACATTGCAATTACCGAAGCAACAGAATTTCTGCGATTGCTGGTTCAACTAGATAAGACAGTTACAAAGTAAAATCTACGCGCTACAGTATGCATCTACCCGTTTCGATGTAAAACTACGGGTTGATTAACCAATTAGTTTACTCTGGATGGCGCGCCGTCGGTCGATTTCCATGAGCGGAACCGCTCGGGAGAAACGAAAAGCCGTAGCCCGGGATCGGAGGACGTCGGTAAACGCGGTTGCTTTTTTTCGCGAACTGTTTCGAATTATTCAGCGAAGTATGAAAGGCGCGCCCTAATCGCCTTATCGCGGAACAATGCTTGCCGAACACGCTCGCGATCTTGTTTCGGAGCCGACGTCGACGAGCCGGCACGGCGCGGCATTGCGATTCGGGCGAAGGCCGCGCCGCGCCGCGCCGCGCCGGCGCAATTAAATTCGTAATCGTTTATTCAAGCAGCCGCGCTCCTGTCCATTAGAAATGTAACAAGTTCAGGGGAGTCTTAAAGAAAGGGAACGATCTGTTCGCGTGGAACGTGAGCCGGGCCCGAGTTAAAAATTCCGAGGAGGGAATGAAGAAATAAAGTCGGTGCTGCGCCGCGCCGCTCCGCAGCGAGGGAATTAAAGCGCGAAGGGAGCGGAAAGGTGGAAAGAGGGAAAACCCTCGAACGTGGCGAGAGTCCGGAACGACGCCGGGGCGGAAGAGTGTACGCCCGGGCATTCTCGAAATTTTCAAAGAGTCCGCCGGCGTGCGCGTTCGAGCGTCTCTCCAGCCATTACTTCTCTCGGCGCCGCCAGTGTTCTCCGCGCGGTATTTCGTTTAGAGTGCCGAAAGCACGGAGCTACGCGCCGCCCGATATACGCTTTCCCGAACCGACATCGATCGGCCCGAAAAGTCTGCGAGCGGGATCGACCCGAGCACGCTCGCGGGATCCGTGATGACGCGAAACGCGCCGACAGCGAGCACCGACCAATTGTTGCCGGGCACACAAAGCGTCGGGCCGCGCGAGAGTGTCCGCGGCGGTTCGCTATCTCGGCAACTATCGGAGATGCAAAAAGGGCGGCAGAAATTAAACGTCGCTGGGGTGCGAAGCTTTTAACCCAACCGAATCCCCTTTGTAGTGTTTATTTAGAGATACGACGATCGAGCTTCCCAAACAGAATCGCGAAATTTCCCCCGGTCTGTACGCCGCGCGAACTCACGGAACTTAGTCTTGATATTTATTCTGTTGACTCTTTATTACGCGAACAATGATCTGGGATTGTTCTTGGAAAATGAGAATCGGCGGAACGTTGGAGGAACGAGCAATTTAAACAATAGGCTGCTTAAGAGTGTCGCCTTAATAAGAATGATGACTAGACCGTGATTGTTCTGCATTTGTTTTTCATTTGTTTTATCCCCTTTATTTGTTTCGACGAACAAAGTGCCCCTCGCATTATGTAAATAAGGAATTTTGTATAGAAGTAAAATGTAATTACAAGATATATAAAATTGTACTGATTAACTTTTAGTAACTTTAACAAGATCTAATCTATGAAAGATTAGCGATCCATTGACGAAATCAATGTTTTTGCATTAAACATTTGACGTAGAGCGTGATCTATCTATACAGTTTCTCTCGTCTATCAGCAATTGTTACAGAATTGTTAACCGCAATCGTTAACCGCAGGACATGCGGTTATAGATTACCTATAATGCGATTATTAATAAATATAAATACAAAAATAAGTAGTCCGTTGTCAATCTTTTTCTCTCAAGAGTATACAAATCTGAGCACAATATTCAAGATGAAGCACTACAAGCGACAGATATAATTATTTGCGATTGAGGCGAGGAGGTGGAATAGAAACGAAGAAACTTAATGAAATTATGGAAATATGAAAAATCTTTCTACTTAACCTCTATCTTTTTTTACAACCGCTTCAGAATCTCATTCCGCATAAAGATCGAGAGCCGATTATTGGCAAGACGATCGCAAATCAGATGGAAGGATGTCACCTTGCAGATGTTGCTTCATTATTCGCATTGTTCGCGGGCGGGGTTGATAGCGGGTCGATCGGCCGGGTAAATGGAAGTCTGTCTGGCAGCGGCCGGGACTTTTCTTGCTTTTAATCGAGCCACTTTATTTAATCGAGTCCTCCGGCTCGGCGGCGGAGAACGGGGGCGAGAGAGAGAGAGAGAGAGAGCGAAGCCGGAGTCGAGTCGGACCGCGACGCGCTAATGGCGGAACAGCAATAAAATAACAGTAATTACGTGGCAAGGTAGCGGCGGTAAACTTGGAGGCGGCGAGAAGATCCAGTTCGCCGGGGAAATTGTAACCGCAGATAGCGGGGACAGTCGTAATACTAATATCGTTTGGCAAACATACGCTCTCCCGGAATGGGACACGTAGAGCCGCCTAATGCGACACGGTGATTCCGGGTCACGGATTACATTGTAGCGCGACGTTAATTTCATTTTGCAAACGGTTCTAAACGGACTTGCCCGGCCGATACGTGGACCGTCCTAATAATTCCGGTCGGCAAACGCTCCGCTCCGACGATACGCGTGTCCGTCCTCCGCGATAAAACCCAGAACACGGTCTACCGTGCTTTCCACGGCGATTCCATAGCCTCCCATAACATCTCGTATCCGGCGACGTGCGGAGAACTGATCGCGGCCGACGTAATTCCCTTGTAAATAAGTACGTTCAATTAACCCCTTGACGTACCATTTTCTTCACAGTCACTGCGATTAGGAATTTTCCAATAGACACAATTTCTTAGAAGAGACAGAAATAAATGTTTATTCCGCGCCTGTATTTACTTGTATGCTTGAATATTAATAACAAGGGATTAGAATTTTATTCCAATTTTAAGGGGTTAAATCGTTCCGTACTGTAAAAAACGTTTCAGACACCGCGCGATATTCGTTCCAATTCCTTCGCACATTTTTCTTGATTTTCTCTGGCCGCGATCATGATTGACCCTACACGATTATGGTCATTGAAATTGCCTCTGAAGGTGCTGCCGCAAAGGGCGGGAGTTCAAATGATTTTGTAGTGCTTAAGCTTCGCCGCAATGGGAGAAACGTTGTCCGATCATTGCAGACCGTTTCTACTTACCGCTTTACGAGACTAATTTCGTTCCCGCCCGTGTTTGTAGTTTTATTTGATTTTCAACGCTTCTCTAACTAAACAACAGGTGCTCCGCACTGTTGTTTTCGAGCACTTCTTACGCCACCGCACGTTATAATTCTGTTCTACCGTCAGTTTATTATACAATTGCGACGGCGTGCTCGTTGTAAGGAAAAGTAGGTTAAAACGGGGATGCGCAGTTATTATTTCTGCTAATCAAAAATGAGATGGCAAAATAAATGTTGAATGCCAGCGGAAATATTCAGTGAAATTTAATCTATTAGGAAATAATACGTTTTAGTCAAACAAACAATTTATTTAACAATGAAGATACAATTTTCTGAAAGCGGCGAAATTTATTGTTTTATGCCACAGGTAGAATGAAATGGGGTATTTATTTAAAGACATGTAAATTTTATGGTAATGAGATGATCGTTATTCTTTCTGTTAAAATATTTATTTATACACTTATTGTGACCTGTTATAACTTATTATTTATAACGATCATATATAAAATTGCCATTATCTTTTGTATTTGTACAATGACCATTTTGCACATCAAATTTTATTTAAAACATTCCATATCTTTAATTTAATAATATCGTTTTCAAATAGAAGTAAAGTTATTGTAACCAGGAGTTGATGCAATAATCGACTCACTTACTCCAGATATATTAAAATATAATGTATTGTAATATAAACAATTGACGAGGGCCCAAGAAATAATTCGGGTTACTCGACGTTAACGAAGATCAGCGATCTATCCGCGTCGATTGCTTGTGGAAGCGCCTCGCCGCAGGTATTCGGCTCGATTCGGCGGAGGTTCCCATCCCAGAAGGTGAAACAGCCCCTTGGTTCCGGCTAACGGATTACGATGTAATGCGATGTAATCCGGGATCCTTTTATCTTCAGGCCGCGGGCACGCCACGTCGCGCAACGCGGCGCGGCGCAGTTAATTCGCATTAGCATCGGAATCGGGAAATCAGAGCGGCGCGGCGGTCTATTCAAGCCGGCGTGGCCGCGTCGCCGCGTCGCCGCGTCGCCGCGCGGCGCGTCCGAGATTTTTCGTCCGCGCCGTACAGGCTCTCGTGTTTGCTATTAATCAGCAACGCGTCTCCGGCTAACGAGGCGAAAACACGAGACGAGCGTTGACAATGATCTCGTCGTGGCGCCCGAAAAACTCTGAGATCGCGTGAAACGGAGGATCCGACGACCTTCTGTCAGCCTGGACGGAATTGCGGTCGATATTACGCAAGCCACCGGCCAGCTGTTCGCACGAATCCAATGGACGGGGCCTTCTCCTCGTTCAGGTGGAAACAGACTGTTCTGCTCTTATTGTGCGCCCTCTTTCAGCAGAAACGTCGGCCAGCACGTTCCAATAATCGTCACGCAACCGCAGCGCCGGTTAATGAGAGGGCTAAACCGACGGCGGATCGCAGACACGAAGAGATCCGTTCACGCGAGACCTCTGCGGGGGTTGTTAACGAAATCGTTGCCCCGCTTCGAAACGCGCGCCGTTGACGCGTTCGACACGGTCCCGGCCTTCGTGCGGGCATCCTCGACGCTCGGTAATTTCGTAGACAATCTCCGCGCAAATTGGGTTTGAGAAATGTCTGACTTACCCACAAATCGCTACAATGAATTAAATACAATTCCCTGGTTGTAACAATATTCTATTTTGTTATTTATTTTTTAACGGGCATGTCGACGTTTATGTATATTAACAATATTAAGTCAGTGCAGTATGATATAAGAATAGTATATACGGTATAGTAGAAGAATATATTAAACATTATAGTGAAGGATGTTCTAGCTTTATAGATAGGTATTTATGCTGGAAGATATTAGTAAGGTGTATATTTATATAATATTACTCTGCCGTCGGTGTTTGAAAGATTTCAGTGAACCGAAGAGAAAGAAACGATTGATCGACTGCTAAAATCTGCGAAAAGAGGATTGTTATGTTCAGGTAGATATTTATAAGAAAATTAAAAATTTCCTAGTATACTCGATCTACGACAATTCAAGAATTTTACCAACAGACGTAAAAGTAGATTATGAACATTTTAATTCCTTATATTAACCTGTTAGCTGCGTCTTATAATAAATATACTTCTCCTACGATTTATGTCAAAATACTTATGTTGACATAGTCATAAATTGCGCACGGTTCAGGATATTTTTAGAACAATTGTTAAAAAGATTACACACAGTATGGTCGATAAAATGCGTAACAAAATTTATCTTCTAAATATATTGACGCAGCTAAGTGGTTAAAAGTGTAGCAAATTACAATTTAAAATTTTATTTTTATGGTATATTATTTGATGTAAGTATTATTGTGTGAGAGCAATATATGGATACATAAAGTACGCATGGACTTGGTAAGTGTCTAAAGCACTTGCTTAATTAAAAGAACAAGAAATGACAGCATTCAAGTAAGACAACGTTGTGACAAACAAATAAAATAAAGAAACAAAAACCATTACAAAAGATCAACATATTAAAAAAAAATCAACAATACATAAATTAACCAAGGCAAAGATCGTCTACCACCTGAAGAAGTTTCCAATTCTCAGTAGCATTCTTTTAACAATTTTACATATTTTTCTAGAAGCAAAATCACAAACAAGATTCCAAAAACTAAACATTCGATATACATGCATTTCGCCTGCATCGCACAAAGAAATCAGGTCGAATTAATTTAAAAATTTTCACGACACAAGCGCAAAATCAAAAAAAAAAAGAGGAAAAGATGCGACAGTCGTTTCTGTTGGCGCAATAAAACCATCGTATTTCAGCGGGAACAAAATGCTGAAAGTTTAACGTTCGCGTTAAAGCGAGCATCGCCGTTAAAGTTTTATTTCTAGTAAATATTGCGGGGTTATCATTGGTCTCAGCGATTCCATGAAAATCCTCTCGGCAGTTTGAGGGTTGAATTGAAATCGCGCTTCTCTCGTGGCGAGAGGCGAAAGGGAAGAAACGGGATGCTTTTAGGATCGGGTAAAAGTCGAGAGCGCGGTACCAAGTGTCCGCGAACGATAGCCGGCTCGTCCGAGGAACAAAACTGGCAGACGGAAGTTTTCGACGGCGCCGGTCTCGCGGAAGGAACGTTAACGAGGCCGGATTTATGGCCGATTAAAGCGCAACGGAATTACTCCGCTTAAACGGCGAATCGTTTTCGATTCGGAACGGATCCGTTTCATTTCCATAAACAGCCGGTGCGCCTCCGTACCCAGAGGAAGATTCCGGGTCACGGATTACAGGATCCCACGGGGTAATAGAGAGAGAGAGAGAAAGAGATAGAGCAAGAGAGAGAGAGAGAGAGAGAGAGAGAGAGAGAGGCGCGGAGAGAGAGCAGAGGAATCGCGGCACGAGCCCACGCGTAACAGGACAATTTCGAGCATGTAAAACGGCGGCAATTGTCGCGTAGCTTTTATCGCGACACGCGGACCGACGCCTGTTAATTCGTGTTATTTTCGAGGGGAACAAAGAGCCGTCGGAGAATTAACGCGGTTGCGTGGGAGAGGGATGCTGAGGTTTGTCCAAGTATGCTCTTTAAACAGCGACCGATTATTAGCGGGCAGTTAACGAGGGCTATTAGCGAACGACGTCCGCTGATTATCGCGAATAAGCGATACGGTTGTTTCGCCGATCGGTCTTTGTTCGGGAATTATATCTTCGCCGGGGAATATCTAACGAGAAATTTAGGGGAGGGTAGAGCAAGTTTAGCGAGGTTGATCACGACGATGGCTACACGCCACAGCCACACCGTTGATTATAGTATAGGGGTGCTTGCTGCTCAAATTTGACCCGCATCTCGCAGTGCAGGAAGTTTCGCCGAAGTTCCGAAACCTCCTACGCGTTCGACCGTACCGAAACAGGACCGTGGCAATAATTGCAGCCAACTGACGCAATTACCCGAACGTCCAACTGTGATTATACGATTCACTGAGACGAGAAAAGAGGGCAGAAGTAATACCAGCCACCGAGCTTGTTGACGGACTCTGGCTGGAACGTTTGGAAAACGAGGCAAGGATCACTTAGCGAAGTCATTGCTTTTATTCGACTAAATGGCTGTGGACAACTTGGTATACCACGATGACGCGACTGAATGCTACCCTTGAAGTACATACTCTTTATCAATACATCTAAGAGAATGCTTGAGTTTAATCGAACGATTCGGAATTCTATCCATTCCCACGTATTTTCTACGACCGTTAACATGATTCTAAATAAGACTTTTTATCTATTTTTTATCTACTGTTTGCCTTTAAATTGGGAACGACCTCTATATTTTTCCGACGCTAAAAATGCACGATCATTGTAGTCGTTCATATTTGCAGTGCCTCGTGGAGCCGTAGCAGCCCTTTTTGCATTTCCAATGGCCCTTGGAGTTGTTGCCCGTCAAGAAGCCCTAAAGAATCTTTGAAACAATAACACTCAGTTTTGAAAATGTCCAATAATTCACTAACCACGACGAAAATAACTCGATACAAATAATGCATAATTCAGACTTAGGTACATACTTGAGGGAAAACTCAATGCGTTACTGTACTGTTTGTCACTGGTCAAAGTGACGATCGTCACGAGGAGCAGGGGGAGGGTGCGACTGCAATTATATTGTCCATTAATATAGAACCAATTCCCACCAAGTCATCCATTGTTATTACCCTCGCAAAAGTAGGGCAAACGCGTCTCTCTTATTGGAAAAAGTAATTCCTTCCTATTAGCCCCAATTTCCATGAAATGGGGGATTCAAGACTGGCTGATTGTAAACTAACAACGCCTCCCGACTTCCGTCATTGTCTTGCTTCTCCGTAGCCTCCTTTCAACCTCTCTCATTTTGTTTTCATTTTAGATTTTCGATTATTCAATAATAACTATAAGTAAATATAATAATAAGTAATTATAAGTAAAGATAATAATAAATATAATAAATATTATAAATAAAATTAGTCAATACTAAATTACTTTTTTCTTAGGAAATTTTCTACTGCAAAAATGAAAGACAGATTGAATTGACACCACGTTTAGACGTTTTCACTAATATTTCATTCAAACTCCCCGTCTCATTTCTGACACGTCTCATTTCACACGGAGGTAATATTCTGTCTAAATATTTCATTCGCGTACCAAGCTGGCAATTGCGAGTTCCCGTCATCCGCGTTAATTCCACTGAAAACCAGCTCGTTCAGCTCCTAATGGCCGTGACAGTTTCCACTTAAAGCTACGCAGACACACTCCGAGGTTTTCTTATCGCCTGTAGAAAAAAGATCTCTCTCGCATTCCGCCAACCGCTGGAGCATTGCGCACATCAATGCGAAACTTCGGCTGAACGGTGAACCGAGCAGCGGTTCGTTTGATCGCGCGAAGTCGGGGGATTTTCGCTGGAGACTTAAAGGGTCCGCGCGGAAAAAGCGATTCGATTCGGTCCGAAACAAATTTTTCCGGAGCCTGTAAGCGACGGCGTCAGGGATAGAACCGGGGCCGGTGAAAAAAGGGGGAAAGCTTTTCTGTGTTCGCGGGAAACTACGGGAAACTGCCGGAATTTCGCGCGGTCGTCGAACGATGCATTTCCCGGGGAAATATTTGGGCATCCGGTGCTCGGGCGTTGGCGCTGCCGGCGCCGGTGCATGGCCGAATGTTTGCCTGTCGATTGTTTGCCGGCGCCGCGCGGAATATGCAGCGCGAACGATAAATAAATAGCAAACACGAATCTCGCGTGCGGTCAGAGAGGGATAATTGCGAGTCAGGTGGATCGGTGTGCGGCGAGCCGAGCCCCGGAACGACTCGCTGCCGAATTGCCGATCGGAAACGCCCGATCCATTCCTACGAATCGCCGACCCTCCGAAACGGCGGCTCTTCGAACGATCGTCCGACGGCCTCCGTAACTTCCCCGTGGCGACCGACGCGTGTCCAAGTTAAACGTTTCCCGACCCCCCACTCTCCCCGACCATTGCCGTCCACCGTTCCCGAAAAATGTCGAAAAACTCGCTTTCGCCGACTGGATCTAGCCAGTTTCGAACGGCAATAACAGTTCCCGACCTCGGTACGGACTCTCGTCACGCGGGATTTTAATCGTATTTACGAGAGCGCGCCTGCCGACCAGATTCGCGGCTCACGATCACGCATAGCCCGGCTACGGATTGATTGAAACAGTATTCGGACCCCGAGATTTAATATCAGCCTTGGGCGACTAGCTGTCCACTCGAGTAGGACGTCCCACCATTCGATTCTCGATTGGCCATTAAACAGCCGGCTTATTGCACTTTTCCCTGGCCGGTCGAAATTTTCCGTTTCGGACCGCGATCCGCAGCGAGAATATCCATCAAACTGTAACTGCCGAATTGCAGCATGTGCACCGCAAACGAAAGAAACCGCGCAACTTTTATATACAAGTCTTTTTTGTACAACTCAAATTTTGGAAGTTATAGGAGGTATAACAGTTGCGTTGGCCACTATGTATAATCGTGCTATCGAAATGGCAAACAACGTCAAACACATGCAACAACGTGATGCATGTTTCGATATAAATCTCCCATGCAATTATCGTACCCAAAATTATTCGGAGACGAAACAGCCGACAAAGCGGCCAAAGAGGCAGCTAATTCACCATCTTCCAGCCCATCTAACAACAACCTTCCACTAGAAACTCTAACCCATATACTAAAAAAAAAAAAACGATTGAAGACGAATGGAACAATGAATGGAAAAGTTCGTCATCCAAAAGACTAGCACACTAAAAGATTACTTTTTCAAAAAGAGTATATCTCGTGATCAGCTTGTGATTTTAAGGATAATACTAAGCCATACGAAACTTATCTACCGATATCTCCTCAGCAAAAAAGAACCACCAACCTATAGAACATGCACGTCACCATACAATGTAGAACTGACCGCACGGAAAGACAATATTATATCAGACGTCCTCTAAAAAACACACTGAAGAACAAAGAAGCAATCTAGAACCTACTGCAATACTTGAAACAGTCCCAACTGTACAATAAACTTTAAGTCTGTCTTGAGTCACTAATATCCCATCTGGTGGTTGATGCGACTTTAACCCCTTGCACTACGACTTCTTTCACGCTGCGTTGATTAACACTTGTTTACCCTTAATATTTTCGTTAATATAATAGAACCAGACCAATTTTGTTTCTTGTATTATCTTTATTTACTTCCGTTTGTAGACTTTCGTGATAGAAAAATTCAATTTGATTTCGATTTAGAAGTAGTTAATAATATTCATATTTAGTAGAAATTACGTGGAATCTTCATTAGAAGTCTGACTCGTTATTATGGTGCAAGGGTTTAAACGCAGAACAAAAATTATTCTTTGAAGATGGTATATGCCAGTACATCGTACGACGATTCCAACGATCTCCTGGAAGTTACTCAATGAAATAAATAATTTTTTGTCGAGCACAAAAATGACGAAGACGAATACGTGTCAATCACGGGAAAAGTAACCAGCTGAGATTTTGATCGATCTTGGAGACGAAAGAGATCGGAAAATACCGGAGGGCGACGCAATTTCCTGGTGGCGGTGTGTCGCGTGTATTGTTGCGCGTAAACACAAGGCGCCCGTGAAAAAGCCCGCGAACGAATCGAAACCCTCTTAATTGGTACTCTAATTACACTGTAATTGTGTATCGATCCGCGTTTAAGTGAACCAATTACCCGAGGGGTCGCGTTTGAAGCTCGACGGCGTGGCACTCGAGCTTCGGGAGCCGCTTTCCACCGGAAATAATATAGTTCATCGCGGGGGAAGATCTACCGGAGCCGGGGTAGCCGTGTGCGGCGTGCACCTTTGCGAACATGTTCCGCGGCGCGGCGCACCTGTGTGTGCAAGAGAAAGAGAAATCGAGGAGGAGCAGAAGGGGTAGTGCCAGCGTTTGTGTGCGTGCGTGTGTGTGTGTGAGAGAGAGAGAAAGAGGGGGAAACGCTTGCACCCACGTGTACAAGCTCGCCGAGTGCTTTTACGGTTAATCGAAATCGCTGCTCGAAGCAGCTCCGCGGCGGCTCTGACCCCGGCCTCATTCAAACCCGTGGCGTCATTGTTTCCGAAAGTCTCGCAAAGGAGGTAATTTCGCCCCCGCATTCGGCGCGCGTCAACGTCACACGGAAACGACACTGTGTCCCCAGAGTTGACCCACGAAAAACTAATCCTACAGCCGAGCAAGCCGCCCGTGCTTTAAATCATTCCCTCGCGACGCTCTTTTTTTCTCGCGGGAACAATGCCGTCTCCATTATCCGAATTAACCCTACAATTGTGTGTCTCCTACAATTTAGCCGCGATCGCGAAAGCGATCAAAGTTTTCAAGGGCCCGGTAAAACCATCCTGAACTCGTGAAAATTAAAGTCCAACAACCGACCCGCTCGCGAAACTGGCATCGTTCGACGAAGTTCAAAGGATTATACGTGAAAACGCGCTAAAAGCGATCTGTCATTTCTCGAGAACGAGATGATTGTTTTTCACGAAAGCGTCGAGTATCTTTGAGCCCGAGATTTTCGGGCGAGTTCTACGATCGTTTCTAGTGGGCTTTTCTAGTTCCCGCGTAGCCTCGCTCTCCGTCAAGTGGCGCTCGGGGAAACAAGCTGAAATAAAACCATTGGCCGGAGTAGAACGTTCGGATAACGGGCCCGTAATATCTTCACCGAGTTGCAAAACTGCACTTACTAACTGCAGTCGCGTAGCAACGGTGTCCCTTATCGTCTAGCGAGTAGCGGCGGAGTAACGAATAACAGGTGCTACTATCGCGAACGAGAACTTTCGTACATGTGTGTGTGTGTGTGCGGGCCGGAGTCGGATGTACTAGCCGGTATGTAGCCTTTTACTCAAAATTAAGGGAGGGTTAGGGTCACGAACTTCTACGGCCACGTAAAGCATAAAAGCTGACCTGATACCGAGAACGATATCTTGCTTCTGGCCTTTTACCGAAATTGTAATTTCGAACGACTGTAGAACCGGAGGCTCCAGGGGGTGCGAGGTTCGGCTTTAACGCGTCCGGTCCGCTCGTGAATACGCTCGCGAGTGTCCCATTAGCAAATGGCGACGAAGCCAGAAACTCGCGCCGGAAGTGTGTAGTCCCGAAAAGAATCTCGCGAGCGCCGTTCCCTCGAACTGTGTCACGTCTATCGACTGTCTGACCCATTGTAGAACGCGACCTCGTTACCGCTGCGAACTTCGCAGTGTCGCCTCTTTGTTCGGGTAAAAGTTGAAGCGGCAAAGAATTCGTCGCTTCGCTCTGCTCAGCGCCGGCACAGTCGCGTTTTCTTTTTTTAATAACCGGCTGCCCATTATACGGACGCCCCTACGAGCCGGCAACAAACCTGGAAACGAGGATGGAAACCTATAAATAATACGATCCCGTTAACGAAACAACATCCTTTCGGTTTCCCATAAAATCTTTAAAACGATAGACGGTTGTAAAACCTCGCCGGCGGTTTATCGCTGATAAATATCGATCAACAGTCATGTGCCACCGACAACCGAGCCATCTCTTTCATTTATGAGCGGAATTATTGCTCCAACCAGACGCGGTGAAACTTGCCCGTTGCAACCTGTTTCGGGGGTCTTAACCCATCGATTGCACGGTGAGACAGAGGAGATCGTTCGCTTCGTGAGATCAGTTATCCATTAAGTTTGAAGTTTGTGTCGACTATATTGCGTCGTCGTATATAGTGCGAAGCCTTTGCGAGATTATTCGCGTGCTCCGCCATCCCATAATTCAATGGCGGAGCAGAACGAATTTCGCGTGTAATCCAATATTCTTATCTAGCAAGCTACGGACGAAGCCGACGAAAGTGTTCCGCTGCACCGAAACTGCATAGACACCTCCGCAAAGAATGCACGCCTCCGCCTCGGACCAGACCGCTCCCTTGCCAATGAATTCTGAAAGGTTTCATCGCTTCCAACCTTCGAAAATGAACAACAGTGCGCAGCCTCCTTTGACTGCAAGTGGAGCAGCCATCTTTGCTGCACCGCTGCATCTTCGTGCTACATTCCTGCACGGAACTGCCGCTCGTAGTTTGCCCTTTGGACGCCGATTGTCACCATCGAGAGTAATTAGAAAGCGTTTCGAATCTTACCGATGCGCCGAAACGCTCTGTTTCGCCGTTCCCCTAGCGACGTCTGTTCGCATGGATAATTAACCGGTAAAAGTTCCGGGCGGACAAAGTTCGGGCTCGGTAGCGTCCGCGTTGGACTGCGTCCTGGATACGTAGGCAAATTCGATTCGCATTGGCGCAATCGGCAGTCGTAGAACAAGCCCTAATTAAGTTAACCGGCCGCGCGCGTACAGTATCGAGAAACTACCCCTGATTGCCTTGTTAACGGGATAGGTTACCAGGTAGCGGCGATATCGATCTGCCAACACCGAGGAGAAAGCTTGATAAGGACTGCCACCTCTTCCCCCCTCCCCCCCCCCCCCCCCACCGCCCTCCCCCTCGTTGCCAGCACGCGCTCTGGCCCTGACAGATTTATACCCAGCTCGCGAACAACCATGCCGCTCGGTTCTACGCGAAAGTAAATTAATAAAGGGCTCGTCCGCGGACGAGTGTCTTATCGATGGTTCCCAAGTCCTCTGTGAAACCGGCTATCGTTGTCGGAATCGTAACGAGGATTTTTTCCGACGACCTACCGACCGACAGACCGACTTCGTCGGACGATTAATGCAATTACTCGCCAGATATCGCGCGAGACACCTTAACGAGCTGCTCTTGCTCGCTGAAAAACACTAGCAGAAAATGACCACTCTAACCTCTGTCGCACCTGGCGGTCATCAACTTTTGAACATCGAAACTAATCGCCTGGATCCGGATGCTGTTCTGGAGATGAAACGGTATACAGAAATTACCCTAAGTACGTATTTCCCTTCAATAATGCGGGGTAGTTTTTTAGCGTAAGTCTACATTTAAGTGGATCGTCTTATATTTTTATCGGCAATGACTGGAATGTTTATTTTTATGTAAACTGGAAACTGTCCGCACTAGTTTCAAGATGCAATAGCCACGCGTACATCCATTTTTCTTGTTAATAATTTTAACGAGTTTATAGGAATATAATAGTGTTTGTAAATTCTTTCTATGTTTATTGTTTTATGTTTAAATATTTTTCTGATAAATATATAAAATTCCCAGTCTAGTAATGATATCTTGGACGTACAAATCGACATCAATTTTTCGTAGTCATTTCGTAATTACACCTATTTCTATTTATTTTTAGCGAATAATTAATAAAATCTTGACACTTTAAAATCTGATGGTCCGATTCTCCTATTGATTTTTCGATGACAAGGATATAAGAAAATGTAGAAAAATGAATACTGTGGCTGACTGTAGCACTATCTGTAATGATATAAATATACCGAATATGCACCTAAATGAAGGCGATTGTTTAAGTAAATTCTGAGATGTAAACTAATATTTTACAAAAAATATTAACGAAAAAAGACACTTTCGATACTACTCATTCAGATTGTGGATACCATACTCGTACTATGACTATCTTAAAAATTCAGACGTGATTTTTCGAAAACAATTTTTTGAATTTATATTCTAAATTGTAGATATTTTAAATTGAAATATCTATTTTATATTAAAGTAATTGTAAATATCTTTTTTTTTCAAAGGTTCACAATGGGATACCCTTTTAAGTCGACGTCGAAATGGACAGGGGTCAACACCGTTTCCTAAGGCGATCGTCGGAAGAATCGAGTACAGTCGACGTATGAAAATCTGAAAAAGTCAGGCGACTTCGTAGACTGTTTTCACGGGGAAAAACCTGGCCCCCGGTGATTGATAGGTTCCGCGATCGGGAGAAAAATAAATGATCCCTCGAGTAGTGTAGGGCGGGCCGTCGCTCCTTTCAGCGGGGGCCAATCTCCTAGGATGCGTGATGTATCGTCGTACACATTGAAATCATTCACGGCTCGATAACAGTCATGCACCGTGACACGGTACGTCGCATGACGGATAACTATCGCCGCTGTAAAACAGGGGCCCCCCCTTTCGATTTCCATTTCGTACGATTAATATTAAATTGAACGTTCACCGGCCACGCGGCCGCGTTCACCGTTGCCGCTCGGCGAAATATTTACCTCTGCATATTTATAATTAATCGCTGCCCGTCTCATTAGGCACTGATCCGTCTATCACCGTTCCTTTTTACCATGTTTACTCGCCGCGATTGCCGAATTAATTACAGATAAGAAAACGAGAATCTATTTTGTCTAGAACTTAGAGAGACTACGATTTGATTCATGATATTATTTTACCTGACATTATCAATCGACGGTAGTAATTGTTAAACACTAATTTAAACGATTATTTAACGAAACTTCAATTCCTATTTGGAAGTTCAAATGAAAGTGAAAAATTTATCTTCTCTTAACTTATCGTTTAAATAGATTGAAATAAATTATTTAAAATAATGAAATTTATTCCTGATTTATAAATTCAATTATTACTTATTATTTATTATTTATTTTGCAGTACGTTTCGAGCACACGTATTCAGTAAATAATAATACACAAGTTCTCGAATAATGATAATAACCGAAAGAGAAGCAAAAATTGTTTACTATTCTTCGTTTCGTGGAATCCAAATATAAAAATAAAATTTCATTTGCAAATAAGAAATATTAAATAAATTGTTTCTATAATTATTTAAATGATTTCTTAATTGGATAAAAACTTTAATTTTTATTTTCAAAGGAAATATCAATTTTATTTGTGACTTGCTGCATATTATTTAAAATAAAATCTATCCAACTCTGATCGATAGACATAAAGACATATTTAAGTCAACATTTGGACTCGTCAGACAGGAAAATAATCCGCACTACCTTTCTTGAGATTTCCGGAGCCAGTGCAGTACAGATGTGAACGCAAAGAGCAACAGTTGCGCTGTCAAGCGGCAGCGGTACATACTTAATGATTAAAAACCACAGGTAACAGCTGCAGCGTGAACAAGACAAGGCTTAAGAGCGACGTCAGAAAGGTGCAGAGATCCGAGAAATGGATCGTCGCGACAAAAAGCTTCGCGAGGTTCGTCTTAGAACAGCGCAGCACGCCGTGGAAAAGGATTCCTCGTTAAAAGTTCTATCTGGCGCAGTGCAGCTGCGAAAGCAAATAGGCAGAGCAGTTTAAACATAAAACATTCCAGCTATTTCCACCGTAAGAATCTCGTATTTCCGAGTCGAGGCGGAGATCGCCGAGGAAATCGTTCCGCCCGATCGTACACCGTTCGAGAGTCCGTCCGAGGCGTTAGTGCGGCAGATTTTACGACACGGCCGTGCCACGGTCAAACAACGGGCCGCGACGTACGACAGTGCCGCACGCGTCGCGATTATCGTTCAAACAGTCGTATGAAACAACATCATAGAACTCGTCGTACGATAAATCGCGCGGCCTGTAGCTTTCGAAGAGAAACCCCGACTAAAATCGAAGCACGATGACCCGGATACGTGTTCCGAGGGCTGAAGTGTCTTGCATCCAACTTCTCAAGCTCCGCCGAATGATCGGGCCACTGTTACGGACGGAAATAGACGATCCGATACTTTCCGAATCCTGATTTTTCGCTGCAACGTCGAAAAAGAGGGCACGACTCTGTATTTTAGTAACTCTGACTGATCGTCGGATTATTTTTCTGGCAATGGATAAGACAAATTCAGTCACATTGATGGCCATGGGGAGAGAGAGCTTCTCAATACATAATTGCGTATTTCGAGTAACTATTCATTTCTCCAGATTTTCTGTAGGTCGCCAAAAAATCTTCTTGATTTCATATCGAACATATAGTAATTCGCGAATTGCAGTTATTACTGAAGTAGTCGAGCTGCTGAAGATAAAACAGGCATTCGGATGACAGAACGTTATTTAACTTATAATTATTTAGTAGATATCTAAATGAAAAAAATAGTGATTCAATTTTTAAAACCGCAGACAAGTTTTCGATTTTTCGGTATAGAAACGAAGAATAGTTTCTTTGTTGCGTAGATAAGTATTAAGAATTAGATTTAAAAAGATATAAATCGAGAAACAAAGGAAAGATTAAATAATTTAAAAGTATTATAAATTCGAAAAAAATTAAAATAAATTCAGTTAAATTAAATAAATAAGTTTAATAAGAATTTGAAGTTTATAAACTCCGTATCTTTTGCTAAATTTTATAAAGTATTAAGACCGTGAATGCCACGTTGTCCGCGGCTGGAGAATAAGTAGTTATTTAAAATATCAATCGTGTCGTGTCGCCGACTGCGTTGAATTAAAAATAAGTGAGACATTTTAGTTTTAAACGTCTCGTCTCGTCGCGTCGGGCGAGTCTGTGTATAGAAATGAACGATATCGCGCGTCGGCGAACACAACGTCCAGCGTCCCGACGTGTCCCGAAAAGCGGAATTTCACCGCGTAATTCAAACATCGGGCGCAATTATGGGAATATATCGATCGAGCGTACCATCGGGAATACCTAATTCGAACGGCACATACCGAGCGACGCGACGTTGCGTAACGAGGAGACGTTGAAATTCATTGGCTGTCGGCCACTGGACCTCTTTTCAATGTTTGTCGTACGGTCTTTATTCCATTTCTGGACCGATCTTGTCGGCCCGGAGGTAATATTCGTCAGCGACATTCATTTTGATCGATGCCTCATTCGGACGTGCCACTTAGTCGTTGTAACCGCGACGATTATCTGCGTATCTCAGCACTTTTTCAAAGTAGAAACCAAACAGTGATTTTAATAGCTTTTGTCAATAATTTATACAATATGAATTTCAACAATCACTGTCTGTTAACATTCATTAACTGCCCACGATCTTGGTTCCACCATTGGAATGATCGCGGCTTTTCTGTAATATTAATAGCATTGTTTTCCCGTGATACTGGTGCAGACATGAAATTCGAGATTTCAAAGACAATGGGGATAAGACTATGTACTACATGACTGGACAGCGGAAATTTATGCAAGTTCCCGTTTGTCTAGACAGTTTTCTATGAATTCTACACGTGGAAAATAACGCGACAAAAACCTGTACGTTCACGTAAATGGTTACAGCAGCCGAACTAAAATAATCGCTCCAGACTTCGACGACGTTGAAAACTGTACAAGGAGATGAAGGGTTAAATGGGCTCGGTCAGAAAACTATGAAACATGTCCGTCCGTCGAGTTCTCAGAGCTCGATTGTTTTCATAAAAACGTTTCTCGGCTATTAATCCGTGGAAGCTACCGCGCGGGACGACCCAGAAACCGCGTCGGTCTTGCTTCGGTCAATAAAATCGCTTCAAAATTCCGTTTTTAGTCGTGAATCGCGACACCGGTTCGCGACAGAGCGTCGAACAGTATCGTTCGCGGGTCAAGCGGTTTTTATCGGGAACAAGCGCGCTGGAACGGGAACAATCGCGGCCGGCCGGCGCAAGAAGAACAAGATATCGCTATTTTGCATGCGTGAAACGCGCGACAGAAACGGGACCGGAATAACACGGTCCGAAAATCGTCGCGTTAACAACCAAAGAGCGATTCGATGTACATATTCGCCGGGAAATGATATCGAAATAACGTCCACGTAGCACCGGCGTCGACGAATAGGGGATAACAACGCGAATCGCGATCACCCGTCCCTTCCTACCCCAGTTTTTCGCCCCGATTCTCGATTTTCTTTTTAATTCGCGATTCGCGGGCGTTTACCTTCGCGAGCCGGCGAGAACGGTGGACACGTTCCGGCAACGGGGATTTATAAGCGAAATATCGCGCGCGCGGTTTACCTGGGCAAAGTTATTCGGGCTCGTTACGTGATCCAAATATTATGCAAAGTGGACGCCTCGTGCTGGCAGCCATTACCCGGCTCGGGGCCGTCGGAGCCCCGGCATTCGTCATTTCCAGTAATTTTCCATCGATTTATGTCCCGTTGAAAAAAAATAGCGCGTTGCTAGCCTTCTTCTATCGAGACTATCGCCGCCTCGATTTACTCTAGCTGCGAAAAAGTCAATGCGTTCGCTTGTTTCATGGATATGCTTCTACTGCATAAAACGAATTTTGCTGCGAGACAAAGATTGTCGAAAGTAATCGGCCGATATATAAATTTGACAAAAATGTTTTCCTTCTTCTAATCATCTCAGCAACTTGTACACAGTAGGAAAATATTCCCAAACTGTTGTAACGTACTTCACCGTTTTGTATTTAACCTAGTAATTTTTAAACTTTCTTAACAATTTGATAACGATGAGCTTCTCTGCAGTGAAATGCCATGAATAAAATGAACAGTCATTTCCAGCGGTCCATATTGCACGAGTTTTGTGGAGGAAATACGGTAACGGTTGCTGCAAACAATATAGAACATATTTCGCAGACATTTCCTTACAAGATGTACACAATGCACTTGAGGACAAATCCTCGCGCATCCAAAATCGAAATAGAGCTGGATGGATGTTTGTTGTAGCTTGTAACGTGGCGGATTGAGGTGCCGGAAGCGAGCGAAGGCCTGTGAAACGCGGTTGACGAGTCTGGAAGGGGTTCATTACCGGCTTGTAATTGAAGCAGTCCGCCATCTCCGGAAGACTATTTTGCAAATTTACGTCTGTTATCGACTGGCAAGGATTTAATAATCCGTGAACAGCTTTGATGTGCCGGATTGATTGGGCTGAATGAGACCGCCTCTTTGTCAGAGGGGGGGAGCGAGGTGTTCTCTGTTTCTCGCGGTCAAACCGATGTCAATGATTAAAAAGTGAGAGAGACGGGAAGGGTACCGGGGTTGAATGAGCGACGGGAAAGGAAGCCCGGAAATGCAGACACGCGCACGCTCGAGGAAAAAGGCGTTTAATTCACCGTTTGGTTTCCTCGAGGTCCGGGAAAGGCCGCGTTACAAAGGGAGGAGTTCGCAAACAGCGCAAAACACTTTTGATCGTCAATGCACAGCGGCTCGCGCTCGCTGTTTTTGCGCGCGGAGCAGCGGGGAGCGTGGCGCTGCGCGTTTCGATGCCACCCTCGCAACACACGTAATCCTGTTGAACGCGTTTCTCTTTTCTCTACGGCTGTTCTCCGGCATCCCGCCGACGCGGCAACGCCAAGAGGATTTCGAACATCTAACAAGTTTCTGGGCAAAGCCTTAGCCGAGCAATTCAACAAATTTTCTGTCTAAACAAATTTCACCCTCGATAGTCCGCCGCGAACGGAAATTCGAGCAAATCGCGTTCCCTCGTTCAGCGTGGCTCGGGTAAACTCGTTACTACGATTCAGACCGTCCCGAGCCCCCCCAACGGGGACCTCTAATCGGACCCCATCCGCTTATTGTTTCCACGACGCACGGAGCCACAGTAGTTTCCAATTTCAAGTTCCAAAGAAATTTTCTGACCTCACGACGACGCTTGGTCTCCTCCTCGTCTCTCGCGCCGCCATTTTCGAGGGTAGACCGAGTCAACAAATCCTTTTATAGAACTTAAGACAGGTGCAACGCGATTGGTGTGACAGATTTCGTATGAATTCTGCGCGCTTTCTGAAAGTGTCTGCCCAAAATAGATTTATGTCAACAATACCGAGCGTTTCGTCTGCGACTGGAAAGCGTTTGTAGAAAATAATGTAAGAATACAATCTTTTATTTCTTACGGTAATAATACGCGAATTTATGAACGAAGGAAATGTATTTAGAGAAAAATCTATATGCATAATATCCTAGATGTAGAATGTACCGTTTCTTCAACCTCTTCAGAGATGAATTTTAATAGTAGGGAAAAATCTATTTAATTGTTTCTTTTTTATTTATCATCCATTTCATTTCATTCAATGAGGTTTTTTCCGTATTGCTGAGGGACTCTGTTGTAAATAGTTCCTCAACTGATTCTCATTTTCTTTACACTTAGAGTAATCATAATTTTAAGAAAACTATACGTACACGCAAGTGGAAGTATCCTTGAAGAGGTTAAAATACCAAACTATGGAAGATTGCTTAAAAATATCAAAATATAGAAAACTTAAAAAATAAAACATATTTCTATAATATGATGTTTTATTCTTTTATTAGAAGGTATTGATGGATTTCGACGTTATAATATATCAGGTAAATCACTGTAAAAGCCATGAAATTTACTCATTTATCTCGCTTTTTTCAACACTTATTTTTGTAGTATACTCTATTAACGAAGTCCATGCGGTGTGTCTTCCAAAACTAAGTTCTTGCACGGTACATTGCTTATCCTGAACATACAGACAATATCGTCTATTAGCATTATATATAAATGTTTATAAAAAGGTATTGTACCTCAATCGTACACCACAGTATTCCCATTGTCACATAGAATATTTTCAAAAGAAAAAGCAGAACTTTTCAATTTTGGCACTTACACTGTTTTCTACAAACACTCCTTAATTCTCCTCGAGCAGCTTTTACGTCTGCGTCTGAAGTTAGTTCCTGAAAACTGGTGCTTTTATCGCATTAATTTTTGTTTCACTTTCAACCGGCAACACTGCTCACATTTCCTAGTCCCGTGTTTAAAGTTGTTCATGTTTCTACGTCCAAAGTAAATGTTTGTTAACCGTGGTAGTAGATGCAGCTTGTTCTCCATAAATAACAGTTTGAAACCACTTCTAACTACAAGCGATTTATACCAGAGAAATTTCACCGCATTGTTTCTAAATTACATGTTAAAGCATCTCTCGAACAACGTCTATCCATGAAATCTCGTAGCACTTTCAGCATTTTCATGGACGACCTTTACGTGTCTATTTGCAGGAACGATATCTTTATCGGATTGACTGTTAATCGAATCACCGTCTTATCCGTTCAAACGAGACTGAATCGAATTGGTTATATCCCGTGTTTCGTTTTCGAACAGCTACGGCACAATAAAGACTGCACAGCTACGATAATAACGATAAAAGAGGAAGAAAAGGGGTTGACAGGGGTGGAAGGGAGCGCGCGTTTCTCATCGTTCGACCGACTTCTTACGGTCCGAGAGAGCTGCTGTCCGCTCGTTCCCCTTTCCCTCCCTACCGAATCAGAATGCGCGATACTTTGTCCGGTGAATATTTCAGAGCCCGAGCGAGCCTTCCGGGACGACAAGATTTACGAGACGCGCGAATATTCCCCACGACTGGCGAATATTCTTGCATCATGATGCATCACTTTGTCGAAAGAGCAGAAACGGATTTCGCGAGCGAGCCACCGCGCAACGCCGCGACGCGACATTCCCCTACCCCCCGACATTTCGCAAGCAGGAATTATGGTGTAATCCTGTTTAAGGCAGTACCGTCGACGAGCCGCGAATCAAAGCAGGAATTTAAACGTTGCAGATCCGACGAGTTTGCGAGTCTAACGAGCCACGGACTTGCTCGTCGTCGTGCTCGACTTTGCGTCTCCAACCACCGCAGCCGCTGCCATTACAACCACCCCAAAGACAGCGGCGGAAACGCTGCCAGGATGTCCGTAAATTGATGCGTCGCGGGCATTGGACATTAATTTTTATGATCTGAAACAATCAGGAACATGTTGATGAAAGAATTCGTGATTCAACTACCTGTCCACATACATTTCCTATTTCGCCGCAAATTCGACAGATTGCAAAGACACTATCGAATTCTTGAAAATCTCTTCGCGTTAATGTGAACTCTGACAGAGCGTCTCTGCTATTCACATTTGATTGAAACTGAAGGAAGGTCAGAAGCTCATAGTGTTCCGAAATAGGATGTTGATTACCATGTATCGTCTTGGGTACGCCAGAAATTGGCACACGTCCGACCGAGCATCTCCGAAATGATCCGCCTTTAGTTCGTCAGAAATACTTTGTCAAAATCCTTTCGATGAAGTGAAACTAGAACCTAGTTTGTCATTGTGTAAAAGAAGAACTTCCTGGCAGTCTAAATTGACACATGTTTTAATAATATCTTTTGAAATCTGGGATATATTCATCAAGATTGTGTCCAATTTTAACTTATATTTCTGAGACTATCTCGGAAAGCGGAAATAATCACAGTATTATCAGTACTCGTACGACTTAGGATAATTTGTAATATAAATGTAAGAGACACGTTTTTAAGAAGCGTTCTAGAAGCATCGTCTATTTTACCTTAATGACACATATACGTTTCAATTAATTGTCTGATAATAGATAGTCCAATATCGATACTTATACACTTAACCCCTTCCCGTACTTTAGCGAGTCAGACTCGCGATGGAGATTTTTGCCCAAACATGAATATCGCGAGTCAGACTCGCGAACAGTTACTCGGGCCAAACATAAACATCGCGAGTCAGACTCGCGAAGGATACTTGGGCCAAACATAAATATCGCGAGTCCTGAGTCGCGAACACATACTTGGGCGACACATACATTTCGGATCGTATTGCGACTGTTTACAAACATCAGTCTGGTCTGTTTAGCGCGCGTTGATGCGGACCGCTCGGACCCGAGCTTCGTCGAGCTAAATGGCACGGGAAGGGGTTAATAATTATCGATTTATTACACACTTAATATTTGTCGATACTTATACAATTATACAAAAGGTCCCAAAAGTCACTCGTAATCGAGAAATGAGAAATTCCTGAGGACATTTGAAGTAACATTTTCCATAGCGCAAATGCAATCCGCGGCTTTGTTTACGAGTTGTTGACGAAAAACAATGACCAATGAGAGACGAGCTCGACTGATGCGACACGACTGAGCCAATAAGCGGACGAAGCCCACTTCCACTCATTGGCTCGACCTCCTCGCGTTATCTTATCTCGTCTCTCATTGGTCACTGTTTTGAGTTAATAACTCGTTAATATTACCTGGAAGCAAATTTTTGAAAAAGTAAAGGTTACTTTAAATGATATCAGGAGTCCAACATTTGCCGATTGCGAATCACTTTTCGAATTTAAGGAAACTGGAACTGGAAAAGTCTTATTCGAAACGTTGAATTGAGCAAAGTTGAGCAACGCTAGTTGAGCAAAATCAATTAGAAAACAATTTAAAATTAAAATATTAAAAAGCATTTCTTAACATGTTTTCGTTCGAAATTTGGTCAATGATAGTATTGCAGTTATATTAACAACGTGAGTATTACCAACGTGATAACCTAATACTAGCAGTACTTGCGTGAAGATATAGTATGACGCACCCGAGCGTCAAGTGTCGGGTTTACCCACGTGGATGTCTAATAGGTTCCTATCACTGGAAAATTTTCGTATAATTTGATCAGGTAATAGTACTTTTTTATTAGAGGTTCGTGAACATCCTAGGTGGGTAATTCCGTGTAAATGGCTTATGCGATTACAAATTAGAAATTTCGCTTCGAATGTGGAAGCAAATTCGGTTCGCGCTTCTCGTGACACGTATTGCCGGCGAAAGAAAGACTCACGGGACAGCGTGATGGGACGGTTCAAGGATCGTCGCGCGTCGTCTGGTCGTCCGTCAGCCTGAGCTGCATAATGCACGCGGTGCAGCTACTCGACCGGACTGAAAAATGGAATAGCCCGGGACGACATGGCTGCCGGTGTAGCACGTCGAAACGCGGACCCCTCGAACGGCCGGCATTACTTATTTAATGCCAGCTGCTGCCCGATACACAACGGTCTAAACACTTTCGCGAGCTTGCATTTTCTTGCTCATCTTTTCGATCCCGGCAATCCAATCAATCTCAATAACCCTTCCATCACTTCCTTATCATGAATTCGAGTCACAAATCATTTTGAACGTTATATTAATATTAATATTAGTACAATATTATGTTTATGTATATTATAATTATATATTATATGTAATACAATTATAATAATATATGTATATATTATATAATACATTATACAGTATCATACATTATCTTGAATTTGGTATGAAACACAACGGTCTGTCGTCACTCTGAAAAAGTAATTCTTTTAAAACATTTACCACAAAATGGCCGACAGGTAGGCAAGACTCAAATGGAATGGTTGGTTTACACAAATCGACTTGACGCGGTTTAATCGAGCAACGTACTAATTAGTCAAACTTATTAAGAGTGCAAAGCAGTGGCGCTTACTAATGCATGGCTTCGAAGTAAGTATATTTATAAAACAGCGTTCTGAAACCGCGGGAAGCGTGCTCCAAAACAGGAAGAAGGTATTCAGCGACCTACAAATTCATCACCATCAGAAATTCGAGTTGCCACATTTAGATAGATTCAACAATTACGTTAATACGAAATATGTTATTAACAAATCATGTTTCCCCGGGCTTACATTAGCTGCCCGGGGAAATACAACTGTCATAATGACAGTTATCTGACTTATTAATTTTCATACGACCAACATTATTCGAACAATATTCGAACAAACGGAGTTTCCCAGCGTCCGGCAGACTCGGTGGTAATTTCAAGAAGCAACTTTTACGGCGCGTATTTTTCACCCCCTTCCATGACCGTGGTTGACAAATTAATTTGAACTCTGCCCGAGGGTAAGGAATCGATGATTTGTCTTCGTGCAATTACCAGAGACTTTGTGAAACTTTATCGAGGTCGTCGCGTCGGGGTCGGGATCTTGGCGGCTATAAAATATCCGGAAAAGAATCCGAATCGCACGGTCAATGATTCGTGAACTCCTGATCGGCCGCTGTACCTCGAAATGAAGAAACTTTCCGAATCGAACGCGTCATACTTATCTCCTTATGAACGGTCCGATTGCCCCAAACAACCCGAGTTCCCGGAGAACCATTCGGGAAAATACTGTTCGATCGCGATCTACGTCCTGGACAGTCTTCGAGAGGACCTCCGTCCGCCATATTGTCTGCAATCGCCGCGGCTCGCCTTGTCTCACCATAAGTTATGCAACCTTACTTTTTTCAGCAAACTTATCGGACGAATTATTTCGACAAACGCTTGCAAACGAAGCCTCGATCGTGTACAAGAGAGGTTGAAGAAAACCAACACTGTCAATCTGTTTAATTGTTCAGTTTGCAGCGATTTAGTTCCACTATAAGGAAATGGTAACCTTGATAGAAAATAGTCAAATATTCGTAAGAAACCTAACAGAATAACTTAGGTGGGCAACGTCCAATTTCCTAAACAAAGTGCAGACTTCTGTAGCATTTATCAAACAAAAACTGCCATAAAAAATTGAAAGATTAACAAACGGTTTAAGATGTTTTACATCGTACGTAATTTTCATTTGAAACGTAGATGTAAATGGAGCTCTTTATATCTGAATTTAAAAGAATGGAAGATTTCACGGGTTGTTTAAAAGATCGAATGCGTTAGAAATAAACTAATAATTTGTATACCAGATCTTTGATCAAAATTGGAGATCACTAGACGTCCAACTAATACAGCTTTGCTCCTCTTTTAAGGCCACGCGGGTAGACCATAAATATGCAAGATGGCATCCGCCGCGCCCTAATAGAGCCACTCCAGCACCCACAATAAATTGCCTGGGCCCCCCAGAACGTCGCAGGTTCCCGGTAAGTGATGACTAATCACCAATCCGGGGATCCCCGGCAAACGAATTTGAGAATTTCTTGCTCGGCCCGCGCAGTTCTGGGGCCGCGTTTTTCTCGTCACGGCGAGAGCCAATCAGTGACGGATGCGATTTACGATGAGCCGAGGTGTGTCGCCACACTCTGATTGCCGCGATAACGATTTCTTCGAGCGTCCCCATAATTGGCGCCCCGATCCCGTTCGTTTACACCGACGACGACTTCTTCGTGGGCGACGCGACCGTCCGAAACGAGAGCTCCAGCGAAAAGGGAGCCGCTCGCGCGAAATACATACGGTTCTTTCATTCTTCCGGGAACGGCCGACGATTTATCGATTCGCCGGGGCGCGCGGGCGAAACTATCGTCTGGGAGAAAGTACAGGAAACGGTGGGAACTCGCCCGAAAGTTCTCTCGGCCGAAAGAACTCGCCGAAAGTTTCAAGCGGAGTGGTCGCGCGATCGATGACGTTCCGCCGCGCGGAATCGGAACGCAAAAATGTACGCGCCCCTAACGAATGCGGGGATGTCATCTTCAACGTCGTGAAGGTCGTCTGCCAAAGGAACAGAAGGGGAACAGATTTTTTTCCGCTGATACCGGAGGTAAAACGGCCGTGGTTCCGGGAGCGACGGCGCCAGCCGTAAACAGCTTCTATCGCTCGGCCGGGTGTCTGCCACGGAATGAGATAAGGACAACGTCAACAAGAGCTTTACGGGTTTTCCCGGCGTTCTTTCCAGCCATACTTTTATACGTCGCCGTCGTGACGAGCCGCCGCCGAACGAGAACCGACGTCGTCGTAACCCGTCGTCGACGAATCGCCGTCGGGATCGACAGCGTCGGCAGAGGTCACCGACGCGACGCCGCGCCACGGCCGGAAAACCCGCGGCGGGATGAACGGCGTTCCGGACCTCGCAAAGAAGCCTGGCGCCGCCAGCACCACCACCATCACCCCCCAACAACAACCCCGTAGCCGGCGTGGAATCACTCGGACGGGGGATGAGTTATTTACCCTCGCGGGACGCGAATAACCGGGGAGAGGAAACCGCGCTGTTTTTCTTCGCGAACGCGTAACGAGCCACGTCGAATGGGATTCCGATAAGTTATTCCTGCCCCCCCCCCTTCGTGGAGCCCCACCTTCTGACACCCCCTGACACCCCCGCGACGGTCGCCGGTAGTTAAGATTGATGGTTTTCGAGCTAGACGATCATCAGTGTTACACGTTCGAGGCTCCGCGATGGCTGCGAGCCCTTCTTCCCCTTCGGATGTACATCCTTTCGGCTTTCTATCCGCCGAACTATAATTCCTCAGGCCGTCCTGTTTCCCGACTGGTTTATGGTCCGATCTTTCTTCCGTCTTTATGCCCTATCCGCTGCCTGAAAAGTATTATCGTTTCCGTGGCGTGTCGTTTCCGCTATGCGTTCCTGCATTAATCCTAGAATTCGCTGCTGTTCGAGGGGGCAGCAAACTGTAATCTTTGAATTTCATCCCTTAAATGCGTAGTTCAGAGTGTAGAAAATATATCTGCTGTGCGATGGAACGAGAATACGAACAGAGCTGCAGAAATGTATGGGAAACACTCGGGAACGTGATGCATTATTTCGCCATTGCTCCTGGACGCGGAGAGCGACCACTTTAAAATGATCCACTGTTTCTAAAATAATAGTACATTTAAGACTGAAAAAGCACGTTTCCTCTTGCACGACGAATGACTTTGACAATTTTATGGCAGCCACGACTGAATCCATTCGAATCTTTACGTATGAATTTTCCTTTTCATGTATATCGCTACGTTTCTTAGAAGTCGCATCAATCTTCTTATTGAACTGCATCTTCGTATAGCCATTTTTACTTGTTAACCACTTCGGTACGAGTGTCGACTATAGTCGACGGCCGTGATATGAACGCACACGGCCGAGCATCGACTATAGTCGACTATAGTCGACTGCCAAGAACTTTTGCCTTATCTCTACAATTGCAGTGTTTACGTCCAGAAATACACATAAATAAGCTTTTCTCGTCAAAGATCTGTAAAAGAGCAAAACGGATTCACTGTCGATGCACGAAGTAGCATGCGAATGGTGAGTGCCGGCTGTGGGCACAATTTCGTGGCCGATGCGCGCCGTACCGAAGTGGTTAATCACTTACAAAATTCGCCAGATTTTGTGTTATCAACGAGAGTAGGCGGTTTAAACTGGCTACTAGAAAATAACAGAAAGCTTGCGACCACGCGACAAGATGGACCAAAGTCCCGCCATCGGAGGCATAACGACGCCGTTGCGTTTAGGATAGCAGTTTTATTGCCAAGCAGAATTATGAATAGTAATAATGTAACGGTGACACGGAAGGAATTGTGGCGCGTAGAATCGATGCGAAAGCTCGCGGGACATACAGCGACGGTTAAAGGGACGTTGCCCTTTATTCGCCGGGGGAGTTCCAAAGAATTCCGAAACTGCCGGATGACACGAGTTTATTTACGCCGATGGTTATCCGTGGTTTCAACGAGGCAGAATCACCGGCGAAAACGCGCGCGATTGTTATAAAGTCCCGGCAATACGAACGAGTCGAACTGCAGCGACACGACGTTAAAAAAGGAGGGCGGGACGCGGGGGGGGTGCGCCCGAGGAAAACACGGGAACCGTTTCGCGAATTACAGCCGAACGACGAATAAAGGGTCTCGAAGGGACGGGTAATACGGGCGGCGGTAATAAAGCGGCGCGCGACAACGTGTCTTTATATTTTTTTCCAGGGCGACGCGTAGCCTGGGAGTCGCGCGTAAACGAGGAAAACGGCGATAATAATCGCCGGTGAAATGAAAGCGAGTCGTGTTCCGCGAGCTCCGGAGAACGCTAATGCAACAAGATCGTTGGAAATTCCGACCGAGGACCCGCGCGACGCCAACTTCCAGTTAATTTCTAGATGGCTGTCTCCTCGCCGAGATCACGAAAATTAACAATAACAGTAATAATCTTCGTTGCGCGACGTGGAGCATGGGGGACGGAAAGTTGCTTGATTACGTCAGCCTGAATCACGAAAAACAGCTGACTTGAAACCTGGAATGTTCATTTTAGGACAAGTGATTAATGAAATGTCGTCGTTACGCTTTACAGTTATTTCTAATTACCTTCTTCGTTGAGTGCATTGAGAATAATCCAACAAAGTGGAAACTGAACGCATCGCATAAAATGTATAATGCAACACAGTGTATATGTCTGTGATGATTTGTTAGACAATCTTCTTCCATCGATGAATTAAATGTAATTGGTGGACTACGGTCTTCTCCTTCTACTAATAGCTGGCCGATCAGATAATACTAGCATATAATTAATATCACGTTCTTGACTTTATACTCGTCACGACAAAAATTACAGAAATATGCTTTTACAAAGCATTATCAGAATTCTACCAATTCCATTTCTAATATGTCTAACTTGTCACCATCTCTCCCGTTTTACCAGAAAATGGATTGTCAGTAATATTCAGTTCAATAAAACCACAACCGAACTTTCCTCAAATATCCCATCAAGACGAACAGTTAGATCTTGAATTTTTTAAATGAACTCTCTATTTTGAAATACACGAGTCAATCCTGTTTCCTCCTCGAACCCGACGGTTATTTTGATGATTAAAGGAGGAATAAAAAAAGTGACACAAGAATGACAATTTTTCAGTTGAACAAAATCAAATTGTTCGATCGTAGTTATATTGTAAATATTATAAGAAAAAATTTGCTAACGCTAAACATAAAAAAACGGTCAAAATGATCGGTTTCACAGATTTTATATCAAAGTTAGCAAAATTATAATAAATAAAAAGTACAATAATAGTAAGTAAAAATAATAAATAAATACAATTATTTGACGGGGAAATCCTAAACGAGTGACCGAAATGGTACAAGTTGGCGAACCTGCTATAAACCGAAGTATCAAACAGGTATCAATACTTTGTGAAATCAAACGAGTATCGATACTTTCGTAAAGTATCACTGAAGTATCAAATAAGTATTGAGTACTTTGCCTATTGAGTACTTTGGTACTGAATTGTTGGAATATCAGCAATAATGTCGGCATCGATCCGATCATTAACAATGGTTGTAATATACGACAGTAGGACATACGGTGTGAATCTTTTGTTGCGGAAAAATGAGAAAGCATGGTGGCCGACAAGTTCGCCAGAGTTTCCCGTGGACGACGAATGCCGGGCACGATCCTTGAGGACCACATCATTCACCGGAGGATCGGCTGGCATAAGACACTTCTTCGTGTGTCGGTGGAAAGAGAAAGGAAAGAGGGCGAGGGGAGGGGACGCAAGATCGAGCGGGGAGAGCTGATGATTAATGACGGGGACCGCCCCTGGATTTTCGCTCGTGAACGCTTGCACCTCTGACGTTCTATCAATATTTTCGTTTCTGTGCCGGGTTCCTGTAATGACTGGCTCTCGGAGTCTCCTCCGGGGGCCGGCGGCGTCTCTTCCTTCCTTGTTTTCTTACGATGATGGAACTGCGCGATGAAGTGGATACGCCCGCGGTGAAAAAGAGCCCGGCCGCTACGCTCCCAGCGTCCGATGAATGCCCCGCCGGCCTCCAGGTGTAAACCGAGTTTGATTTAAGACGGATTTCTGCTTTGCAACCTCAAAAAATCGATCTTCTCCCCGTGCTTGTCTTTGCCCTGTGGTCCGCGCCGTGCCCTCGCAAAATTTGATGCGAAGATTCTCCGAGCCGACTAAATTATGAAGCATTCCACGCCGCAAGAAGTTCTTACGTACTTTCTTTTACTCGGGCTGGCATATTTATGCATTGAAACTCCGAAAAATCGATTCTAATTTCCATTTTCGTTTCACTCGATCTATTACATAGTCTGCAGAATTTCGACCAAAAATTTTACTTAAGTGTTCTTGACGTTAAATGAGTCTTAAGATAGTTATGACCGTAGACTATTTAAACTTAGCTACTGAAACTGGTATCTGCGATTTCTAAATAAATAATCCTATATAAAATATTTAAATTAGATATTCTTATAATATACTATACACTTTTCAAATTATATTTAATTTTCTTTCACATTAAGTAAAATAATAATCCTAAAAATGTATTATTAACAGCGACACTTTATCTAATTCAGTTATATAAAAGAATACTTTGATTCCCTATATTAAAACAATAAAATCCAAAAGATAAAATTAATATTATTACCATACAAACAAATATAAAAATTTATACCTCTCATAAATTCATATATAAATATATACTTATTTTTATTAATTAAAATTATAATAATTCGTATTGACTAACCGACAGTAAATACTGTTGCAAAATAGACAAAAAAAACTCCTAATCCTTTAACCCGGGTATATTTACGTGAAAGTTAATGTTAGGAACACCCGCGAAGGGTTTAATACCAGGAATGGCGACGTGGGAACCTAGTGCAAAACTATCCATCCAGGCGTTTAGTGTCAGAAGTACCCGTGTGGAGATCTCGTAGATCATTGGCAAATTTCCATATATTTTAATCAGAAGAAAGTACTGTCCATTGCTGAAAAGATGGCGTAATGTCCGTCAAGTTGCAAGGGTGGTATCCCGCTCTCCCCGCCTGATCTGAACGCCCGTAGTCCCTACCTTTCTACGACGTCCTAAAATCCACTTTTACTTGTAAACAAGAAGACCAATCGGGATCGGTCACCCGCTCCACTTAATCACATCTATTGCTCAGCGGGCGTCTCTTATTTAGCCAACAATAATAAAAAATCTGAAACGAATTGAACGAGGCTAGGAGGCCACGGAGGAGCGAGACGATGACGCGAGTCAGCACGCGTTGATTGTTTAGAATCGGCCAGGCACGTGTCCCTCATTTCCTGGAAATTGGGGCTAATAGCAAGGATCATTTCTGCCAATAAAGGAGACGCATTTAGCGTACCTCCACGAGGGCATAAACATAAGTTGCTTAGTGAGAATCGGCACTATATTTCTATCTGTGTGCCATCTTTTCAACAATTGACAGTACTTTCGTCATTGAGATTCCATGAGCATACCACGTGATCGGATTAAACTTGCCAGACATATTCAGACAACATTCCTCCACAAATCAAGCTAAAATCACGATGTCACGACAATTATTAATATTCTTTTCAAAGCAACAAAACATCAAAAGACGCGTTACAAAATAAACGAGCATGTTTAAATCGATCCTATTTCGTAATTGCCAGTACCACCTAGGTAATCCTGTTTCCGGCTGCGGTAAACAAAATGTGTTGATCAGAAAAAACAATTTTTTAAATGCCGGATCACTAGCACGCCGACCAGGACGAAATCCCTGCAACGAGCACCGCTTAAATCCATCAAAAAACGATGCAAGCTTTGACATCGCCCATCATCGGCAATTTTCACACATTCTACATGAAAATGGTAGCCAGAACAAGAGAGCGGGTCATGTATAATCGAACGCAAAATACCGGATGTGAAAATCGTCTCTCAGTAAGGTAGAAAAAATTCAGAAAGTCGAACCAGCAGATCGCGATCCCGGCTAGAATTCCCAAAATGTTATCCGGCGACTGAACCCGAGCTTACGATAAATTCCAGCTTGATATTCCGGGCCCGCAGATGTTCGAGGTTAACGCCGGTCGAATTGGCGGGTTAAAAGTCATTGGGGCTGCCGGCCACGGAAGACGTGTCTCGGTCTCGCGGAGACGGATAATAGAAAATTGCACGGAATCGAATATTCGGGCGAGCACAAAATACTTTTGCCTAGAGAGGGAGAGGGAGAGAGAGAGAGGAGGGAGATAGAGAGGAAGAGAACCGGTTTCCCCGGGGTGGCTCGGCCGAGCCAGCGGAAGTGGTTAATTACATTTTCCCCGGAAGCACGTCTGGCAGAATGCAATTTCGATCGGCTCGGTCTGGTAAGTCCGTGCGCTGCCCTCTACAATATATATACACTCGCAGCGGCGAAGGAGACCGCGAGAAAATATAAAACAGGAAGTGTATTAGCATTATCGTCGCCGAAGAGGCATTTGCCAGCGTTATCGGGCGGCTTTGACGTGCAAATGCGTCCCGCCGACGCTCGGCGCGTCCGAGCCGCGAAACGCCGAGGGATGTTTAATTCCGCGGAGCTAGTTTTTCCTTTGTGAGGGACCGCTTACACCCGTCAACCATTAATTTCCCTCGAATCGGCCAGCGCCGGCCTCCTTCCTCGCCTCCATTCGTCTCGCTCGTTCGAACGATAAACACTTTCCAGTGGTTCCCGCTTTCCGGTATCTTGACACCTTCATAAACCATTCAAACCCTCAACATTGTACCTCCTTTTAACAGTTAACACGTTTCGACCTACATCGGTTTCCCTCCGCATAAGTTTTACGCGCTACACTCGCATCGCGACTAAACCGTTCTGCGTCATAACAAAGTAAGAATAGAGTTCTATTGTTCTAACAGAACCCTATCGTAACAGATTTGTTGACCGTAAAGTGTACATCAAAATTACACGAACTAATATTCCAGCAGCCATTCCGCAAACATGTTTGCTTAACATAAATACAAGTTATTCGATGTTGATTATAACTATGCGTGACGCGCGATGCACCGAACGCGGCAAAACAGAAGCAAACGCATCGAGTCGATATCAAAATGATTTTCTTCGTTGCAGTCGTGGAACCGATCGATTGCCGCCGTCTGCGAAATTACGTCAATGGGTTAACGAAGTCCGAGGAACCTCTGCCGAAGTGATACCGGTCGCAAAAACCTAATGAAACTTGCACCTAAGGTTCGTTTAAAGTTCGGTATCCCAGACTCCGGGGGTTAATCCCGGCCACAGTTTCACGGAAAAACTTCCCACGGATGCACGGCGCCGCGTTACAGGGGCTGCTTACGTTGTCGCAACAAAGTCTCCCGTCCGCAAGCCCGACGCAATTTCGAGGGAACCACTTTAGGAACCCGGCACGCAGATGCTGCATGTATCAAAGATATTACAAGGTAGCCGCGCATCGTGTGCCTGCACGACGAAAGATCCCAGCCCTTCGAATCTGCTTCGAACTACCGTGTCCGGCTTATGGTCCCGCGTTCCTTACGGCCCGGATTAATCATTTCTCTTTACGAGCTTGTACTCTTTACTTCCGCTCGCAACTCTTTATTGAACTCTTTCGGGGCTCATTTATGCTTCAGGAGCAGTCTTATACTTGTAGCACTAGAACCACCGAACCCGTCAAAATGATGGATTTCAAATCCTTTGTGACTGTCAAAATGCAATAAACATGTCGTTATAGGCTACTGACTATATTTATTTATTGAAATGCAAAAAGGAACGTAGATCAATGCTAACGTGATATCGTTAATAAAATATTATTAACATTATTAGAGAATCATGCAAATAACGAGGCAAATGGCAGTGCAAATTAAGGAAAACTGTACTTGTATATTTAATTTATTTATTAATTTATCTGTTATGCATTTATTAGATGTAGATATACAAAATTTATTCCCATTCCGTGTTTGAACTTTCGGAATGGAAATTAATTATAAACGATTCAGTTAATGTATCAATACTGTGGCCCAATTGCCAAAATTTGTGTTCGATAATTTGAACAACATGTTTGGATTACGTTTCGGCCCCGGTCTGAGCGACGTTCGCGCGAGCAGTTGTTTATATTTCCTGCGAATTCTCGTTGGGCAGGTATCGCTCTTAATGTTTGGTATGCTTAGTGGTAAGAACGTGATAAATGAAATGTGTGTCCGAGGAACATACCTATACGATCGGATGTACATTTTTCAACTGTGACGCATTCTTTTTCGATGACAGAGTACGGAACGCTCGCTAATTAAGCGAAACAATTTCCAGAGGTTGTACGAAGATCGAGGGACCTAGTTTGAGTCGGTTTGACCCTGTTTGAACGGTCTGCAGTAGCCGAAAGTGGGCTCGCCGGGCGTCTACCTGGCTCGGCGGAGATCGCCTCGCAGATCGATCCCCGGGACCGGCGATCTAGGGACGCCGGTGCAAAAAAGTCACCGAACTCGGTCGAAGAAGATGTAAATGGTTCTTGCCGAGCGCCAAGAAATCGTTCGATGATTCTTGCGTCGCGCGGTGTGTGGGCAGCCGCGGCCGGACCTCCATCGTGGGCCCCTCGGCTCTAAAAGAAAGGCGGAAAGGGCGGTCTCGGGGGCCCGAACGGGGCCCGGGGGGCCCCGAGGGGCGCGGGCAGAGGGGAGGGGAGGCCCGAGCAGGCAGGCCGGGGGCCTCACACGGGGCCCGGCGTGAGTCCCGACGCGAGGAGGTCTCAATCTCACGGGATACGCCGCGAGCGCTCGGTCCGCGTACGTACACACAGGGTGGTTAAATAATTCCGTTGTTCGCCGGTCGTCGGTTCTTATCGACGAGACGCGGCTTGCGCGGTGCCCCGATTGGTGTTCCACCGGTGTCCCATCGGGGCCCGCGCGTGGGACCAGGACTTCGTCGCGTTCCACGCGAACCGACAACCAACGGCCGTTTTCACGGCGGTGTGGTCGACGATGCGGTCGCGGTTTAACGGGAACCGTTTCCGAGAGCTCGATTTTCGCCGGCCAAATGACTGCCGAACCGTCCGTGTCAACGTTATCGGGAAATTATTCCAACGGGAGCGGCCCGGCTAACGCCATTAACGGGCCGAAAATGAAAAATCATGAATTTTTATACCGGCGCGGCGGCTCACGGTATTCCGCCGGCCAGCATCTGGAATCGAGATTTCGCAGCGTGTGCGGTTCGACCGGCACGGTTTCATCGCCTCGTCGAGATTTATATCGCGCTCACCCCCCCACCCTCCTTTCCAATTTCGTTAAACGCGCGACTCGACCCGGCAATTTTTCCACGCTCGTGTCCCGCCGTCGTCCAATTCCGTTTTCCTCGCGATGAATTTAATCCGCGACCACACTTTTACTCGCCTTGCCCGTGTGCCCGCGGACACCCGATTAAACGTTCCGGGCCACCCTGTGCATGCGTGTACGTGTTCCGCAGAGGTATATACACGTACGGTCTCGCAACAGAGGAGATAGGGAGACAGAGGAGGAAAGAGGGAATCGGAGCGGTACCGGCCGAGTTTACAATGATTAATCGGCACCGCCTACTTATCGTGTTAGATTTAGACGAGTGGGCCCGCAGGGGCCAGCAGCCCTTGTATTTCGGCCACCACAAAGAGCCGGGCGCGAATGATTCATCGACTCGCGCGTGGAATGCACGACACATCGGGTCGCGGCTTTCTCGAGATGGAAACCACCTTTCGCATATACTTTCGTTCTTTTAATCCTTTTACTAATAGAAACTACATACAGTTTTCTTTACTTTTCTTTACTTTACGTTAATGCAGGGAAAATTCGCAGTCTAGTAGTGGACGATATTATGTTCTCTTAATCTTGAGGTATTCTTCGATTTTCCATTTTCATATCAGTCTGATACCGATAAACTGATCCATTAACGTCTGCGGACGCTGTTAAATCGTGCATCTATAGGTACGCATCGATAGCTGTACCATCTACTCTAATTGAAAACGAAAATTAAGCAATAGAACAGAGAAAGTTATCCAAAACTGTCCAAATGATCCGACAGCATATTGCGTGAGATCTGGATAGCTAACGACGATTGCGCTGCAGATTGTAGCGAGTAGATTGTCATCCATTTCAACTTACCAAAAACAGTTTCACACTAGATTTACTAGTAACGCGAGTAAAAATTAGAGACGTATTTTATAAACCTAGTGTAGAGAAAGAAAAAAATTGTCTGCAATTGGTGCAGGCAATCTTCGTTTCGCATAAAATTTCGCAGGGTATCTACGATAAGTAAAAGGAAGCAGTTCGAGACTGACTCAAAGAAGACGAGCAATTACCGGGTGAAGTCGCAGATGCATCGCATCGGCTTTGCATCGACGTAGACACGATCCAAACCTCGATCGCGGTCCTAGTACGTGGTTCACCATTGTGCGATGCTGACGAGAACGGATTCGAATGCCTCATTCCTTAGGATCCTCGACAATACAGGAAGCTGGCGTCCTGAGACGCAAACAAGAGGCCGAAAGCTCGTTCCCCTAGTCGATCAAACTTTCGATCGGGGAAATCGTTCGGTCTTGGGAAGTTAATGGAGACAGCCGGGAGCGTGTGCCTGGGCCTGGCCGCCGCGAAAATCCCGGGTAACGAGCGACGACGACGTCTCCCGCAGGCAGCGGGCGGCGGTGGATGCGAGCAACTTCCGGTGCCGGTGAAAACCCGCGACGAAAGGAAGTTCCGCAGACTGGAGGTCTAGCCTCCGCCGCTTCCACCGCCTCTGCCACCGCGCCGATCAAGCTCTCGTTCCTCCGAAGGTTGTCAGGCTTGCCTGGTAGAGCAGAGGCTGTTGTCGCGGCTCGACGCAACCGGAAGTCTGAGCTGCAAATTGGAGGCTGCCGAGGCGTGTGCCTCGGAGCGGTTGCTTTTACCGTTCCGCGGCTTCTCTTCGCGGGCTCTCTGCTCCATCGGCTCTCGGCTAGGCCTCCAACAAATTAATCGGCCGTCTCAAAGCGGCCCCGAGCTCTCGTTCGCGCTTACTCGCGCCTGCTCGCGCGAGCACAATGCCTGGTCCTCGATCGAACACGGCGCTGCTCGTCTTCGTTCTCCTCGGCTATATAATTATGACATTAGCGGGCAATTTCGCCTCCCTTATACATAGCTCTCCCTCTCCCCCCCCCTCTCTCCCTCTCTCTCTTCCTTCCTTTCTCTCCGCTGGTTCTCCCCACGGACCTCTCGTCCGCTTTTCTCCTTGTCCGTGTGTCTGCTCGATCGCTCCCGGCGGTACACGTCGACTAGACTCTCCCTTTCGCAGTCTCTCTTGCTCTCTCTTGTCCTAGCCGGCCGAATTCAAAGATTCTCTTTGAACCACCCACACCCCGGACACTCCCAGATGATTGACTATGAATATTTATGCCCGATATAGCTCGTTCGGGTGTTCACGCGACCGTTAGAGCTCGCCCGGAACGGTTTAAACTTTGCCCCGACGATCCCGGCGAGCTGCCCGGGCGATCCCAGTTTCGCGCGGTGTCGTTCCGCTGTTGGCGGAATGATGAAACTCCGCGTAGGTATCCGGGAATCCTGGACCGGGTGCTCGGAGATCCTGGCAAAATTTGATGCAAGAATGAGCAGCGTTTACGAAAACGCGACGCGAACTGATGGATGCTTGGCTGCAACGATCCTCTACGGCAATAAGTAATTAATATACAAGAAATTAATGGATTTATTATATTCCTTCCGGTCTGGAGCAATGTTTTATATTTCCTTCGAGCTAGACGACAGTAATGTGCCAAAAATAAACTTGTCTGTTCGAAACGATGCTACTTCGTTATTTACAATGATAAACTAATGGCCATATTTCTACCTACAGTCGCAACTATGCTGAACAATGGCAACGTGCAAGGGTTTTACTTTTGAATTGTTCGTATGCTTATCAGAGCAAAGACTTCATCAAAAGATTATGTCCAATTTTCCACCATCTATCTCTGACGATTTTCTCATTGACCGCCTGAGCAACGCGTCAAAGTAAGTGCGCGCATTGCATAATCGAACGTTGAAAACGATGCCTCGGAAGCTCCTTCCGTTCTCGCGAAAACAATTCCGAAGCTCGAGCCGGCGCATCGTCCGGCCTAGAATTCCCGGGAGGGCAGAGATCCTATCCCGATAGAATTTTTAATAATTCTTAATGGACGTGTTGCCGCGCCGGCTATCGGCGCGATTGGTAGTCTAGCAGGTACGTTCTCCGCTAAAAAGGACGTGGACCTCGTGGCAAGGAGATTATCGCGATGGAAACCAGCCGAGGGACAAGCCACCGCTGTCGTGAACGCGAGGCGAGAATTAATTACCGTAGCAAATGTCGCCGCGACGATCCTGTCTCGGAACGTTTTGGAACTTTCGAAATTCCCCGGTCGGAACAGGGGCCGTTTAACGGTGTATTGACAACATTAAGCCGGGCTCTCACGTACCGTAGTTATTGGTGGCTCTAGCCACGGTAAACTGGTCTAGGCTGGTCCTGCCAGAGGCTGCAGTGGCCACCGTGTCTGTACGCCGCGTCCGTGTGCTCGAGGGCGAGAGACCGGAGAGAAAGAGAGACGGCGAGAGAGGGAGAGAGGCGTGAGAGCTGGACGGGTCCCATAATGCCACGGGATTCGATGTGGGAACCCATAACCCAGCCCGAACGCCGATTAGTCCTGGGCCACCGCGTTGTTTACTCTGGACAGCTCCTCCCTGCCACCTAGTTTACGTTATTATATATGTTCGTCCACGCAGCCATCGACCGCCGGCGTGGATACGGCCCACCACCGTCGGCTTTTTCAACAAGGACCCCGCGAGAAGAACGTTGAACCTCGCAGCGCGAATCCGCGCGAGGTTCCGCGCCGATTCTTACGATCTCATCGGAGACCATATTGCCCGAAGACATTTTACATTCACCCCGAAGAAAAGGACACTCTTCGCAATTGCACAGCTTGGGCACTTTTACATTTTCTAAAGGTGCTCCAGCTAGATTTAAAATAGTGCAGCGGTATTTGTTTTATCTTCGATATGTCCCCCAGCATAATTCACGTTACATTTATCAAATAAGACGCATAAAATGTTTTTATTTAAAAATAAACAAGATAAAGGAATACAGAGATGCAATCGTCCATTCCACAGGAAACAGTTCCACATCTTACTATAAGAAAGCATAGGCCATTGAGGGTAATCAATCTACAATTTAATTATCAACAGCAGGTAGGAGACAATATACCCTACAAATCATTCATTTGTCCCTCGCACGCAACCATGCGTTTATAATCACCTTCTTACAACTGCATTTAGACACCCCCATTTACGTTCTTACAATTCCGCAACCAAGACCACCTAAAAATCGACGAAAACAACGATCTACAAGTTGTCTACGGTGCAAGTGATACAATTGATGGTTTTATATAAAATAACAGCGATCTGCGCGTAAAGCCCGTTATACCAGTTGCTCGATCGAGATCAATGATCCCGTAGTTGACCCAAGGATCAGCTCGCGACCAGCTGCATTTCGATGAGAGGAAATGGTACTCGTTTCCTAAACGACATCTTATGTTCCAAACCGAGTATGGCCGTGCATAATTAGGCAAACGAGATCTTTATTCGGTTCACGAAACCCGCGGCCGAATATCGGCCGGACGTATTCTTCCGAATGGCTCGCGAGCGTCTCATTAAGCTGCTCTTGGCGCAAGGTTTTCGACGCGAGTCTACAGCACTGCGCTTTGAACATAATGGATCGGTGAATCGGGGCGAGGCGGACAAACAACAACGTTCATCCGGCCGACGGAATTGATTCCTCTCCTCTAGCGTACCGCGAAATTAAAGGTAAATACCGTTCCATCGCGCGAGAAAGATTCGCGCGAACCGAATCTAAACGGTGCTCGGCGTCTCCCCTACAAATCCGTGCAATCATCGCCGCCTGCGGAAAAAATCCCGGACACATTTCAGGATTAGCTAATGAAAAGCGAAAATGGTCCAATTTTCTGTAATTCGCTTCCGGGGAATTCTGTCCGCGAGACCAGCTCGTTCCGCTGGAATCCAGCGGGGAAATGGAGCTCGGAACACGCGTACAATGTCGGGCCGTCTTTCCCTCTGTTCGAGCTGGTTAATGCTATCCTCGGCGCGGCGTAATCCTTCAACTCTGATGTTGTTCTTTGTATAACGAGAATTGGAATTCCCGGTGCCCTGATAAGTCCGCATGGACTTGTATTTTAATTTCCGAAATTTTACGGAGGATCCGCTGGAAAGCAAGAATCCCACGAAATAACAATACGCTCGGAGATTAAACAGCCAAAATTGTCAAAACAAAAATTGTTTGCAACCCGCGTCACACAATTACCGGGCTGCATTTGTTTCACGCGTTGCTCCGTCGAAATAGAAAAACTTTTTTTCTTCTAAAATATTGTTTTACCCGTAACCGTGCATCATTCCGAATATTTTCAACGTTTTCCCGGGAAATATGACGCGGTTCCCCTGTCACAAGTTTTCGATTTTATTCGGTTTACCCGCGCGCGTTTCCGCAATTTCATATTTTCCGTATGTCGGTCCGCTCCCCGTCTTTTGTCAGGCGAGCTTTTTAAATATTCTTTGTTAATGCGCATCCCCGGCGCGGCGGAATTTGTTAAACAGCCGCCGATTCTCGGCGTGTATCGGACAGCCTTCCGTTCCAGGCTTCATAATTCCGCGCGGCGAATTCGATTTTAATCGGCGTAAATTGCGCGGGCACACGTACATAAATACCTGGGTCGGGTACGACGGCGATAGAGAAAATTTGTAAAACCGTCCGTCAAAGGGGACAACGTGTCCGGCTATAACGGCCGTCGAAACGGTGCCCCGCTAATTCGGGAATTATTTGGGCAAACAACAGAGTTCCGTTCGACGATTGTCGGCGGACGTGGGAAATCCAAGTCTACGTCGCCGTCCCGTGGCTTCCGAATTCTCAGGGAAATCGTAGATGCCGTTCGATCGTCGTCGTTCGAGCACGGACTGTTTGCGTTTCCCATTAGATCGCGGCTTTCCGCGGGATTTCCTTTAATCCCCGTCCGCCCGGCGAATTTTCTTTCCTCTCGGATACTTCTCGAGTCGAACGGAATCCACTAGCGACCGGAAAAAAGTTCGCCCCATCAACTTTAACCGAATATTTCACGTTGCTTCGCAAATCCGCCGTCGCGACCGTCGAAATTGCTGTCGATGGAAAGTTCGATGCATCCAGTTGACGCACTGTGCGTCGCTCATTCGCTTCTCCGTTCTATCGTCTGTGAAACATTGAAGACGTCGACCGAGGAACTTCTCCTCTACAGATTTCTGTAAGAAAGTATTTACAGCAGCGAGTGCAACAAAACGCATTAAAGTTAAAGTTATGAAATGCTATCTGCTGGTAGAGAACAGTATCTGCGGAATTTTATGTATTTATGGCGAAAATAATATTTGTAGTACGAAACTCCTTGCGGTTTGCAATAAATGCAGAAAATTTTTCATTTTCATGAAAATCCACTGCTTAGTTATGATCTTTTGCCAAGGAATAACTATTCTAGGGTTACTTTAATATAATAATTTAATGCATTTATGAGTATCCTCAGTGCCAAATAATACGACAAGTAGAAACATTTAATAACGTCGATGTACCACTTTTGATCTCCTAAAATCATTAAAAAAAGAATGCTACTTTTTTTTTATTCCATGCAAATACCCAGGAAATTCGTATTTTGCATAGAGGTGAATAATATACAGATGATTCCAAAAAAACAATGCTATTTAAAATCCTACATAATTCGTTATCATAACCAGTACATCCGCTTTTTCCTGATAAAAACATAAAGTGGACTAAACGATATCAAACGATGCTAAACTACAGTCGTAAACTGCAACGGAATGGAGAAACAAATATAAAAAGGGACGGACCGACAAAGGTTGTAGGACCACAAAGCTGGAGCAGCAGTTGATTTTTCCGTGCAGAGGATCCCGGTAGCGGCGGTGGACGTAACAAGTGGCGATTACTCGATTAAATAGAATTATGTTCGCACGAGCGTTTTCCGGTGGCTGGCGCTCGTCGCGGTCATGCGGTCCAGCGAATCTTTCCCGGTCGAAAATTGATTGGAATTTCATGGGCCAATCGTCAGGCGCGATTCTCTCGGCAAATATGCCGGAGCACGCTCCGAGTAACATATAAAAACAATTTCTAGAAGGATCGTGCGGGAGACGATGTGGATTCCGGTGCTCCCATTGGGCTCCGGTCTCCGGAACTGGGGCTCCAACCCTGTACGAGTCGAACCCCAACTCTCTCTCTCTCTCTCTCTCTGTTTCTCTCTCTCTCTGTTTCTCTCAGGAGGAAGGAGAGAGGAGTAGGGGGGCCGTTGAAATTTCGTTGACAAGGAAACGTTCCCTGGCCGATCAGAGGGAAATTCGAAGCTTCGGTAGAAGGAATCACCGTGTCGGCGATTCTTCTTCCTCGTCGTTCTCTCCAAATAGAGAATAATGGAGAGTGAAATATTAACCAGGCCGTCGCGGCGTATTCTCGTACGTATATCCCGGGAGCGCGCGCGCGCGCGCGACGGCTGATTTCCATTTTCATAGGAGGAACTATACGACAACGGAGCTGATCCATAATATCGTGCCGGGGGAACCTCGTAAAAAAAAGACGAAGGAACGATATCACGGAAATAAGAGAAGCCCCATTTTATTACCGGGCCGGCGAAAGGGAAGAAAAAAAAACCGGGAACCGGTGTTGGAAAGGGGGAAGAAGAAACGGTGAACGTAGTATTCGAGATCCATCTTCGACGCGCGATATGTACCTTTAAGAACGGAGTCGATTCGATCGCGGCGACGACGCGACCGTTTCTCCTGTCCTCGAGGACATTAATCTTTGGAGTGCCGGCGCCGCTCCGCTCCCGCGCCGCGTCTTTGCCTCGCGCTTTCCATCCACGGCCGTCGCGAATTCACCTCGAAAAACCGGCGAGACCGTGGCTTTCAGGTTTTGCCACTCGAAAGATCCAAATGGCTCCGGGAACGAGCACCTACCACGAAAGATACTCCACGCGTCCCGTCATCTGTTTCGCTTCTTCGAACCACCCCCTATTTCCGCGCCGAAGCCCGCCCATTACACGTTATTCGTTTCCCTCGCTTCTCGCCTCCCGCCTCGCCCCTCCGGAATCGTAATTTCATTGCGTGCAACTAAATCAAATTCTCCGCTACCCTTTTCTTTCCACGTTATCCGGTCGTACACGGTTACCCGAGCTATCGATTGTTAACCTCTATCGCTACAACTTTTTATCAACCCCTTGTCCTATGGTATTTTCACAGCTACGATAACTGTAACTTCTTCTTAATTCACCACAATTTATGTTTATTGTACGTTAACATTGAACTAGGATATGATCTTAACGCGATTCGAGAAAAATAGGAATCCTGTTTAACGACTGTCTTTCTCGTAATAGCCTTTTCTCTTAATATAAAAAATATTCAACGGAATGTACGACACTCGGAGTAACCAAAATTAAAAGCTTTTTCTGGAGTAACACGTAATATTGCGAAGTAAAAGGAACGCCATTTTAACAAAGCTACGATTACATTGTGAAATGATTAGAAAATTATCGATACCATCAAACGTGTACTAAAGATTTATTTATCAATAAATATTCCCCCCAAAAAATATTCTTACAAAGAATACCCGAGAGTAATTACAAATCCACCGCTATTTTGCGGGCCGTAAAACAATAAAATTTAAATAAATAATGAATAAGCAATTAGTAAGAGATTGTATAGTAATAAGTTAGGCTTAGTAAAAATAAATAAATAAATATGCATAGCAGTAGAAAATTTAACATAAAAGAACCGGTAACCAAACTTAAAAGCTTCTTCCTGGAGTAATACGTAATATTGCGAAGTAAGAGGAACACCAATTTAACAAAGCTACGATTAGATTATGAAATGATTAGAAAATTATCGATATCGTCAAACATATACCAATATTATTTGCAACATATAAGACAGAAAGTTGCAAGCACGTAACAATTTTTGGACGATCCGAAAGTAGGATAGAAACCCGGTGTCATTCATGAACAAGTGTTTTAGTAACTGTTTTGGATTTACGAGGCGGCGCAACGTTAGGTGCCATTTTTATCAGCGCTAACTCCGTGGCCCGATACAAGACAAAAGCAATAAGGAAAGTTTGATTGAGAAAGTTCAGTTTTAAACCTGTTTATTTCACATTTTTCGAAGAAGCCACGAAAGAGAAAATCTTATTGCTCTTTTTTCGCAGCCGGAAGCGAGAGAGGGACGGACAGAAAGATTCTTCTGCCGTTCCGAACCGTCTACTCCTGTTCCAGAACGTTCGTTCTCGCGTTTCTAGTTTCATCTCGTTCCGCATCGCTCCGCTCTTGGTCTCATTTCGTCTTGTTCCATTCCACCTTCCCGATTCTACTTCCGTTCCAGCCCTGTCCCGGGTTTCCCATAGTTGCTCGCGCTACCAGGTATCTCGTTTCCGTTGGTTTCTTAGACCCTTTTATAAATATTTTCAAAAGCATTTTATTTTAAGTCCACGTCTCTTCGCTGAATCTTTGCTTCACCGTTCGCAGTGTCTATAAATATTAATACAGTCGAACGAACCTATAGGGGAACTCGCCTCGATAAGCGCGCTATACAGCGATTCTAGAGACGTTTAATAAGAAGTCGATGAGCATTTAAACAAAAACTGCCAAAAAATAGTACTTTGTGGTGGCGCATGGCTTCTGTTGTTCAAGGTGCATCATGTACGCGCCAGAAACGGAGCTACCGGGGCACCTGGTACTTCTTCGACTGCTTCTTCCTCGTCTTCTTGCTGGCTCGACCTTTTAAGGATCCCGACGCGGCTGCCGAATCCTCCGGCGCTCGTTTCTTCCCGAGCGACTGCTGCTGCGAGGTATCCCGGATTAAAAGGGCGGCGTCCGTGAGTAGCTACGCCCTCGACAAAAGGGGAAGTTTGCCGGGCGATATCGGTAGTGAATCGATCTATTCAGCCGGACTGCGGATATCGCGACGGCTACCGGCGCTCGTGGGGAAACCAAAAAAGCGGCAGGCCGGATATCAAAGCGGACCGTGGAGACAGCAGCGTCGCCGGAAGAAATTCCGCAGACACAGTGGAAATCGACAATAGAGGATCCCAACAAAGTTCGGTCCAGAAGAATTCCTCGCCGGAAGAACGCCAGGACCTTCATCCCTCCTCGCGACAGATTAAAAATCCTCCCTCCCGGTTTTTCTTGCGATTAGCCAGAGAGGGGGAACCGGGATAGCTCACTGACCAACAATGGCTGATCCAAACTCTTTTCCAGCTTAGGGAGAAAAAAAATTCAATCTTCCGAGTCGACGCCGATCGAATCTGATAACGATATGGAATCAGCGAGCACAGGAGTTCTGTCTCCGAAAGAGAACAAGAGGGACAAAGACCACGGGAAATGTTATCCGCGCCGACGGGCGAGGGACAGAGAGAGAAAGAGAGAGGCGGTCGCGGTTTTTCAAGCGATCGGCCATAAACGGCCGAAGACAAGGCTGGCTGTAAATGGACGCGACGGGAACCACGGACGCCACGTGTACGCTCGTGCTCATAAGTCCTGACGTAGCCCTCGCTCCCTCGCTCCAGCGCTATCTTTTCGACGAATCGTCCTTTTTACATCTACACCGGCAGCCGCATTTGCAACCGCGTTCGCGCAGATGGCTCGCGGGAAAGGAAAGGGCAAGATGAATATACAAGCGGTAGGCCTTGGGAGCCGCGAAGCCCCGGAAAATGCCGCTATCGAGCCGATCGAACCGCTTCCGCCCGCTCCCATCGCGATCGCAATCTGCGACATCCGCGGGAAACAATTTGACCCCGCGTCTGATTGCCCGTCACCCTCGCTTTTGGGCTTTTAATATAGCAAGATTACAATCCGAGCATTCAGAATTCACTGCCATGACCTGGCACTAGGTTTTATGCAACCCCTTGTTCTTGTTTTCGTCTGATTGTACTCGTTATTCTAGAACTCTAAATGATTGGATTCTTCTGTAATAGAAGCACTTGTGCGTGCGTAAAATGTAAAACATATTATCAAATTTAATACAGTTTATACGATTTAAAAACCTTTGTTCTTAATGCTAGAAATATTGAGCTCTAAATGTGACTGATGTTTAGTTTTTCACAACTTTTGAATTTGGTTACAGATTCTCAGTGTATTTACAATAAATCTTTGGATAAGGAAATCTATCTAAAAAGTGATAAAAACATTTTTATGATTTCATGAATAATAAAAGAAAAAATTAGGAACCATTTTCACTCGTTTGGTAGTTTTCTTATTATTTCAGTATGCGATTTTTTTATCAATTCTCAAGATCAATTTCTATTGTAATATATCCGAACAATCAGAATTTTTCTAGGACATTTATATTAAAAAATTGTTAAAATACCAACCGCCGTAATACATTTTAACTTCCGAGTTTCAGCTTCATTAATAAAATTACTTCGAGATACTGAGAGAGAGTTTTTGGTAGTTGTATTTTCAGCCGCTAACGTGTTTTAAATTATGAATATTTCTGTGTCTCTGCTCTCCGCCAAGTTTATTAGCGTCTGATAATTCCGCGCGTCGACCACTGCGCGATAAAAAATGAGTTTCCCGCGAGCCGATTGCGGCTGCGATAAGAATTTTCCGGTAATTACAGCACCTCCGAGAATTCGGGTGCCGCGAAGACGCGACCGCAGGATCGACAGAGCGAGGCGGGTCGGCGCGACGCATTGAATCGCGTTCACGCAAACAACACTCGTGGGAGCAGAGTGCGGGGGCGTGCGGCCGCGATACATTAGACCCGGTGAAACGTGCTAGCCGACCGCGACACAGACGTATTATTAATGGCGTTATCGGCGGGGGCTGTGTACCGACGGCATCACGCTCGCATTACATCCTCGCCGTCTAACGTGAACGTACGGCGTCGGGCCTCGGTAATGCCTGCTCACCTGCTCCTGAAGGATTACAAATGTCTCGAGGAAATCCCGGCCCCGGGCGCGGGACTGCACAAAGACGCTTTGTCGGCCGTATCACGCCGCTTTCAAAGCGACGTGATCATGTCCGAGAGGTCCGGAAGCTGGCCGGCGCGTGCACAGTCCCTAAAAAGCGCGTCTTTGTAACGGAATCAGGCGCAACGGGCGTCCTTCGTGCGATGGCCGATAAATTCAATCCAAATCTACTGTCCGCTGCTGAAAATGTTCTAAACCCGCTTCTATTAATAAGCAAAAATAGCAATAAACTAATCGACGCGAGGAGCAGGGAGTATCTGTCGTCCGCTGCGCCTGATCGCGCCTCTTGTTCAGCACGTAACTAAGCCAATATTAATCAAAAGTCTGGAATGACGACAAAATAAAAGATGCTAGATTTAGTTTACAACTGGCTCGAGTTCCGCGATTCCTGAAAATTGGAGCTAATAGGAAGGAATCATTTCTGCCAATGAGAGAAACGTGTTTACCTTATTTTTGTACAGACGTTAACATGAATTTCGCATTTTTCCTACATTTCGCACTTTCGAGCAAACTTGAATATCAAAAGCTCTTGTTGAATTCTGTAGAAACGCATCGCTCAACACCGTGGAAAAAAGTAGCGTGCCGATTACATAAATTAGATGCAAGAGAATAATTTGGAAGCGAGGCTAATAAAGATGACGTATCGCTGGAACTTGGAGGTGGACTACGACTTGACACGATACACCACTCGGCGGCTTGGTCCTTCAGGATTGAGGAGCGACAAGCTTTCAAACTTCGATGACGTATTGCCCAGTTGAAATTCGATTACCTGTTTCAAACGGGCCGGCGATTCCGAATCGGGGTGGTGATTGTATTCCGATGTCTGAATTCTTGCGAATTCGCTTCCCTCGGGCAAATTAGGCGACAGTTTCCGTCCTGGGAGAATTGCTTCGAAATGTTAACTGCAAAAGCGATATTCATTGCGGAAAATATTCAGACGTGAGAAAATCGAAAAATATTTTCGGATGATACGTTATATGTACATGTTATTTCATTCCCGTAATACTGGAAATTTGTATGTTCCTAAATCTATCCAACGAACACGTCCTCAAGGTACGCTGCGTCGATTAGTACTTATTTGTCTTGAATATCTTTAATAATAGGACCAGACAATTTTTTGTTACTTTTATTGTCTTTATGTATCTTTGTTTCTAGACTTTGATAAGAGAAGAATTTATGTTCATTTCGATGTAAAAGAAATTAATGATGTTCATATTTAGTAAATTTTGCATAAAATCTGTATCGCGAGACTGACTCGTTATTATAGTGCAAGGGGTTAATAACGCAGCGAATACATATGTCCTTTTATTAAGTACAAAATCCACTGTCTAGAGTGTATGTGTCTCTCTATGTGTATGCATTATCTTCACGCAATGAAGTTCTTGAAAACGGGGATGAAGAATTCGTTTTGTAGTATGCGCCATTGCAAAAATTCATTTTCTGCTGACGAATTTTAAGGATGAGAGAGTTAAGAGAAATTGAAGGAAGTTGGAAGTTGGTTGAAGAAAAGAAATCGGTGGAACAACGAGAGACAGGGTTGATAGCCACCCTCCGGGCCGCGTACCTTTGCTTCGGCGATCCTGCTCGCCGCAATATTTCGCGCGGATATTGAATGGCCCGGTGATTCGTGTTGATAGGCAATTTGCCAATTTCCACTTCTTTCGCCACGACTGCGTGCTTCGACTCCGCTGGATTCCGCTTTCATCCCTTAACGCCGGACGAATTTCTGCTGTCCGATCTGCCGGGACGTGCCGGCGCATTCTTTCCCGTGACCTCTTGCACTCCTGCGACCGGAACAATGTGCGCCGCTTAGGAAGAGAGGCTGGTGGCGATGGCAATCGGGTTGTTCGATAAGGGATGCTCGAGCGATCCCGTTAACGATAGCGTTTCAGATTTTGTCGAGTTGTCTTTCGTTCTCTTTCCGAATCCTCTTCTCGCTTTAATGCGTTTCTACCGAGTGAAAATAATCTCCTTTAGACTCTCGAGACCGGGTTGAAAGTAGTGCTTAAACGAATTTTAATCTATTTAGATGTAACTTAACCTGGGATCACCCCCACGTGGGATGATTCCGCCAAGTGAGAAATCCCGGCATTTGACGCTCAGGTAAGTACGTACTTGCTGCACTCGGTCCCCAGATAGGTACTCCCAGTACTATACCATCGCGCAGGTACTGCTAGTATCAGGTTCTCACGTAGTATTTCCGGGCAATTTCTTATACAACCATTAAATATAACTCTAATCTAATTCTTAAAAATTAACTTCCATTTACTGATTTCATTAGAATGAATATTACGTATATTGATCTGGTTATTCTATTTCTGACGTCCATTTCGAAAGTCCCATTCGGGACTATTTAAAATAATGTTCCTGAGGTTAGTTTTCAAATCGTAAATATTCAACGAGCGTCCCCTAAAAATTGAAATTTACTATGCTTTCAATATTGACCCGGATTGACATGAAACTATTCGTGTCGTTTTTCGACTTGGACCATGCTCTCTATCGTCATTAAATTGGCTCGGTTGATTAAATGGTTTAAAGTTTAATATTTCATTTAGGAAGCCACAAAGCAAGTAGATAGAACAAAAGTAGCGGTATAATTAACGCGATTAATTATTAAATGTGTATGTAAAATGCAGTTTAATAAAATAATGACGTGGGAGGGGGGGGGGGGGGGGGGGGGGGGAGTTCAAATTCTGGGAGGAATTTATTTGATATAAAATTTGAACCAGTGGCGCCACCCGTGACAGAACGATCAAATTTCTAAATAATTGTTCAAATTTATTTCTGCACTCATTGCGCCATCCGTGATGGAGCTCTGAAACTTGTAGCCATTTGAGTTCAACCCCTTTCACTACGTTTCCTTTCGCGCTGCGTTGATTAGCACTTATTTGTCCTTAATATTTTTAATTATAGGACCAGACAATTTTTGTTTCTTTTATTGTCTTTATGTACTTTTGTTTCTAGACTTTGGTAAGAGAAGAATTTATCTTTGTTTCGATGTAGAAGAAATTAATAATGTTCATATTTAGTAGATCTTGTATGAAATCTGTATCACGAGTCTGACTCGTTGTTATAGTGCAATGGATTAACAAGTCGAAATCAGATGGTGCCAGCAGTTTCTTCCTTCGAACATTTTCTCTGTCGGTAATTTGGCTGACGGTTTGTGCGTTCTGCTATTATCGATAGTGGTGGTGCTTCTTGAAGGTCCTTGCTCTGTCGGTAAGTCGTTTTCTAATTTCAGCATTTTGAATCTACGTAAAATGTCGGTATTTTATAGTTCCCTGCAACGGATGATTTGTACCGGAATTTGCACGGTTTCTCATAGCGAAAGTGTTACGAATAATCTGCTTCAGATACGAAATAGAATATTTGCTTAAAGAATTGAAAAATTTGCGTTACAATTTTTAACATCAATGCAAGTATAGAAAAATATTAAAATCCTTCAAACTGTAATCTCTTAATAATCAAAAATTTCTCAAGCACGAGAGAATTTAATTAACTGCTTATTTCTAGTTGTTTGAAGTAACTTTATTCGTCAATAACATTTTTGAGAATATTTTTGCACTGTTTTATTTATGAAGAGTCTTAACAAAACTTGACTGCAGTTGAATTTGGGGAATGGTTGATTGAAAGCAACTGCGCTTGATTTTAACTAAATTTTCCTTGTACGTATTTAATCATCGTCCTGCATATATAAAAGAAAAGAATGAAAGACAAATATATTAACAATTTTATTTTAATATTCCGACTAGAATCTAAGATAACAATAATTTAAGGTTTCACATTGTAGTTAAAAAATAGACTCAGATTTATTCCTCGACGAACGACGCTGAATACAGCTCAGCTGTAATTCATTTTTCTCAATCAATCGATCTTAAAATACTCTTACGCTAATTATTACAAAAATATCCATATCATCATGGATTCTGCACGGTTTGGTTAGCTTCATCGAATTCATATTTACAGCCTTCCAATTATTTGTACAAAAATAATTCGGATATACATCACATCGTATTCGATCTCCCATCTTACTCTGCACGACTCGACTGGTCAGTGAAACTTCATTTACAATCTACGACTTCCAGATCGTAGATCGTTACTTCTTTCAACGCAAACATTCCGCTATTAGACGGACATTGCGTTTCAGAGGTAAGGATATAGCAGAACGCAGGTCCCACGGGTTAGCACCATTATCAGCATATTACTCCAGCGTCCCTTCAAACCTCGATTCCTTCCGACGAGGAGTCCGATGTCTGGTCTACGTTTTCCTGGTGCCTCGACTTCATGTGTCTCTCGAGGTCTCTCCTCCTCACGAGCACCTTACCGCAGAGGTCGCACCTGTAAGGCGTCTCGCCGTCCGCATGCAGCCTAACGTGCTTGTTCAAGTTGCTCGGATCTCCAAACGGTCGCAAACAATACTTGCACTTCAACGGTTTATAACCCGTGTGGGTTCTGCAAAGATAAGAACAAACAAGTGAACGAGGCTCTCTTAAAGTTTATTTCAGAGACCGAAGATATCGTTTTCACTTTACCAGCTTGAACGTTCAAAATTGTTCTTCTTACCTGATGTGTATCTTCAGCCCGTACTTCCTCGAATATATCTTGCCGCAATAAAGGCACAGGTGACCCTGCTTCGACTTGCCCAAATTGCTAACGATCGTTTCCATCTGAGCAGCGTGGGCGTCCGTCGTCGCCGCTGCTGTGTTCGGCTGAGCGTTGAACGACGCCGAGGCAGTGTCCTCTCTGACTGCGGTACCGGCATTGGGGAACACGCTGGTGTGGTTTATGTAGGGTCTGAACGCAGAATTTCGGAAGCTCAGCTCCTTGCTTATCGGCGACAGCTGAGAAGAAGAGCTTGGCGAGACCTGCGTGTACGACGAGTTAGGGGATGGTTCATAGGAGGACGACGGCGATTCCTGGTTCGAAGAGCTGGGCGAGTTGTTCGTCAACGAAGGAGTGGAGTCCATGCTTTCGCTCAGGATCGGGGATATCCTGTTGGGAGATGACTGCTGCGATCTGGTCAGCTCGAACCTGAACGTCGACTGGGGAAAGAGATTTAGGGACAGGCTGCTTCTTGGCGAGATAGAGAACATCTTCGCGAGCAACGACCAGAGATGGTTACTGTCCAATCGGTTGCACTGTAATGCTATATGAAGCTTCAGATGGTTCGGATACTCGAAAAGGCTGTGACACATGTGACAAACATAACGGTTTTGATCTGGAATCAACGAAAAAGTCTTCGTTAAAGAACAAGATTAATTTTTGTTAACTAATATTTTTGTTAATTTCGTTTTTTAGATATTTCTGAGTTTTGTCTTTGATGATCTTAGAACAATGTGGCTTACCTTGAATGTTTGATGGGGTGAGGAATGGCATCTCAAGCATAGCTAGGATGTTCTCCGTGAACCACATCAATAGCGGTTCACCTGGACTGATGATTCTGATGGTTCTCAAGATCACTCCTTTGTCGGTGGCCATCAATATAACGTTGCAGCTCTGACAGTCCTTGGCTAGGGTGACGATCTTCAACCAACATGGCGTGCTGACTAGACCGTCCACGCAATAGAGGCGGCCATCGGCGTCTGCGATTTCGACCTGCAATCATAAGGAATTCTTTAGCTATCACTTCTGATTTTACAATGATTTCAACTAAGCATTTAAGGACATTTTTATTTTGTACAATCAATGAATTCTTGAAAATGTTAATTAAATAAATGATTACAGCCAATGAAAAGGGAAGATTAGTAACTACAATTACTAACTATACTGTTTAAAATAAATTAGAATAATTTAGACTGTTTATGAAAAGTACTTCTTGAATTTTGCTTTTGTACGACTATGTCTTTTATTTTATATTTCACTTTTAAAAATGGTACTGTCTGAAGAAAGAGAAGAAGTTGAATGAAGAAAGATCCTTGAGTCTTCTACTTACATATTGAATCACTGACGTGGTTTTCTGACACAGTCTATTAACGTCAATGGTCTCGGTGGAGGAATCTCTGCGCAGGATGGTCGCAGCCCTGACGATCGGTCTTTCGACGAAAGGGTGAGGCAGCGTGGTCCTCTCGAGCACCTCGATTCTCATCATCAATGCGTCATCGGTGACGATCGGTGGATACATATTCCTGTTCGCAGGTTCCATTTAAAATTGTCCGAGATCCACACAATTCTCTTCGGAGAAGCAATATTGCACCACCGTTTATCTAGTTAATTAAACAACTAATTTCCGTTTGCCGGACACTTAATAATCCTGTCTAGCACCAGAGGGTATAGCAATTACGAAGGAACACTCCCGACACGTTGAATTTTGCGAAGTTTGGTGAAAATCGTGTTCGATTCTGACAGTGCGAACATCAAGGCCGAGACGATGGCTCGGTGTCGAGGTGTAAACTGATTGCGACCTGTATAGCGCACGTGGCTTAAATATATTCGGAGACGTGCCCCTGATCTACTAACAGAGGGATGTTAGACCCCTCCCTTCGATCCAATGCACCCTCCTAACTCTCTCTACGCTCGGGGTACACTAGTAATTGTATTTAAAGAGCTGGCCAGGGATAACTCGGCCCTACTCGGTGACGATCCTCGAATCATAATGCGCTGCCGATCGTTAGGGGTGGGGATACTGCGGTTTCGTGGTGGGGACTTCAATGACTCCGGAGCACAAGGTGCATTCGTCCAACCCCCGCAGAATGGAATCATGTTCTTCCGAGACTCTGATATTTCTGTCCCTACGTGCTAGTCAATTTTTTCGGAAAATTTCTACAACAGTCCGTTTACGCAGTTTACGAAATCATCAGCCTTTTCAGATTTTGTAGAGTTTAACGAAATTCTGTTTAACCCCTTGCAGTATATTAACGAGTCAGGCTCGTGGTGAAGATTTTATGCAAGCTCTACTAAATATGAATATTATTAATTTCTTCTACGCCGAAGTAAAAATACATTCTTCTCTTACCAAAGTCTGGAAACAAAAGTATATAAAGACAATAAAAGAAACAAAAATTCTCTGGTCCTATTATTAAAAATATGAAGTACGAATAAGCGCTAATCGTCACAGCATAAAAGAAGCGATAGAGCAAGGGGTTAAGCAACTGTATCCAGAGGAAAATGAATTTTTAACCCCTTGCACTATGGCTCCTTTTATGATGCATTGATTAGCACTTATTTGTCTTTTTTTTCTTGTACTGTCTTCATTTATTTCCATTTCTAGACTTTCATAGTAGAAAAATTTAATTTGATTTCTTTGATTTAATTTGAAGAATCTGACTCGTTATTGTAGTGCAAGAGGTTAATGATGATTTATGAACGAATGCACCGTGATCTTTAACGAAACGACGATATTTTAACAGGGAGGTTTATTTATTTTCATTAATTTTTTGACATTCTCTAGCTGTAGAAGTCTACTAGCTGGTTCCAAACAAGGTACGCTTGTATTGCGCAGTCTTGACTGAATGAACCGCCTCCTAGACAGTAACCTTCACGCGATTGGTCCTACTATACCTGACCTGAAATCTTGTCAATGAATGTATTCAAGGTCTTTGCCCTGCTTCCCCGACAAAGCTGGCAAGAATAATTAAGGTAGATGTCTCAATTGTCATGTCTATAATCCAATTTTTACTTTGCCGAAACCCGTAGTAAATGCTATAAATTTAATTTAATGCACTAAAAGTATATTTCAAGTTTTCTGACATTTTTTGAGTGTAGCCATACTTCTTGCACGATAAAAATTAATAATTTAATAATGTTATTAAGGAAATAAAAAAAGTGTATTTCGTTTTAATTGTTTTATATGAAAATGAGGTTACATTTGATTATGCAGTCCAATAGAAGAGAGCTCGAAAATAAAAACATTTTATAAAATCTGACCTTATCGCCAGATTTATATTGAAAATATAAAACTATGCGTCATATGTGTTTTTTTATCGTTGTTAGTACTAAATGAAACCTTCTTACGATATAATGTGTTTTCTAGAACGTTACTAACATTAATAATTCATTCATACTTAAACATTAAATATCGTTCGTTGATTTATTGGTATACATAATTTTTAATCGAATGTGTTATCATTTTGTTTCACTGTATTTCCATACAAATTCTTCCTTTTCTAAATAAAATTTATTAACTAGAGATTTTATTTCATCTATTTCAATTTTATTTCATTTTTATATGTAGAAACATAATCTTGTCGAATAATTAAAACTAGCGTTAATTTTAAGTTCTGCTATCCTTTTTCCCCAGAGTATACCTAAACTTACTGAGTATACCTAAGCTTTCGATAAAAGAGATTGTAAATTAATTAAAATCTCTAGAAGCTTCGATACAGAGCATCGACATAAGAAGTGTCACATGAAAATTTGTTTTAGAAATACGATTTCTGAATAATGTTTCAGAATAAAGTTCCTGAATAATGTTTCAGAATGAAGTTTCTGAACAATGTTTCAAAATAAAATTTCTGTATAATGTTTCAGAATAAAATTTAATTCAACAGTCACAACTATTATTAAAAACTCTCTTCATATTTCGTAGCAGTCAATCCGCAAAATCCGAGTGACTAGAAGAAGAAGAAAGTGGACGTGTAAATTGTCACGTCGCACCATTCTCTCTACTGTACAGGTAAATTATCGTAAGCTTGAAGACAGACAATTTGTCGCGCCATTCTATTATTTGCAATATTAATTGGGGCTAGTTGTCGTCGAATTCTTGAAATAATCCGGCGATGCATCGACAGGTACATAAAAGCCGGTAGGCGAGGTGATTGTTGCTCACCGATGCGTAACAATTTTCGACGACAAACCGAGATCCGAATGTCTCCGGAGTCGAAGCGTGCTAGAAATCATTCATCTGGAACGTCATTGCTCATAAACTATATTTTTTTTATCTTATATTACAGAAAATCGAAGGCAATGACACTGATCAGTCTTGCATATTCTTCACTTAAAATATCAGCTAATTGAACGATGGTGGCTTGCAAGTACACGGAAGGTAACGTTGCAGGTTTGGGACCAAACGACTGTATTTCACCGAGTAGACGGAATCGGATTGCGACGACCTTTTCTTGTCGCCTAAGGGCCAACGGCGTCGGGCGGCGGATTGTCTGGCCCATTTTGCACATCATTTACGATGACCAGACCGTGGCGCTGTACGACTGCTTTGTCTTTCACCGATCCAACTCTTCCTCCGTATTGTTCTTCCACTACCCGTATTAAACTTGCTAATAAGTCACGGAGACCACTTCTTATTGTTGTACCTATCCCGACGTCTAGTACCATTATTCTGCTGTTCATCAAATTATTCCTGATCGAGCGGAGGCGACACCTTTTCGTGGGCATTTTCTAGGATGACTTTCGGTGAGAATTCGACGCCTAAGAGGTGGCAGTGATAAAATTATTTATATTGTACAATTTGAATTATATTTGAAGAATCTCTTCAAATATAAGTATAACGTAATAGAAATGAGCAGGCAATCACTGAATATTTTTCCAATTTGTGATAGAAAATGAATACGCAGATCAGAAAAGCAATCTTCAAAATGTTACAAACGTGCTGGAAAAATTATTCGAACAATTATCAAGAGGAAAAGCTTTACAGGAAGAAAAAAGTCGTACGTATTAGACGACATAGTTTTAGATAATATATCCGTACAAATAATGTAATAAATATCAATAATCTCTGTCATAAATTCGTAAGATCCGCAGTGTAATGGTTATCATAAACAAAATCGATCCTTTATTTCTTCAAGGGTGGTTCATGCAAGAACATTGACAGTAAAATATTAACGTAGTGCTGCGTAATGTTCTTCGCAAAAGACGAGTTTTATCGAAGCTCACTTTACTAGAAAAATGGCACTTGTCTCGCAGCTCGCTTTTCCTGCAACGATTGAACGATCTTGTACGCGTCGCTTTCGAGATCGAGACCGTATTTCGGAGGTACCGAGATCGATTGGTTGTTGTTCGGTTTCGCAACACCTTCGATTCGAGCGTGGCTAATTGAATTTTCGCTCGGCGGAGATTCGGGCGTGACGCGCAGGTCGTGAAGGGCCGTCACCAGGAGCCCTGGACCACTGGATGTTTGATGGGGCTATAAAAGCCTCATGTGAAAGGACATTGTTTGGCTCAGCTGCAAACCGATGTGCGTCCTGTCGAGGACGAGGGACCCAGTCCCGAAAGGTGCATCTGAATCAACGATTGATTAGGAAATTAAGTGGCTCATTCTTCTCGCGCGCGTGCGTAGATCAGAATCCGGCGATACCGTGCGGATTTGCGTAATCGTCCGCCGATCTAGGCGGACCAGCGGTCTTCTCTCTATAACGTTGATTTCGTATCCGAGCCATCAATTATCTCTACTTGCTCCCCGCGACGCAGCAAAGAATTTTCTGATTTGCGTGTCGCAGAGCGGCAATTTTCGGCGAACGTTGTCGCTCGTCGCGAAATTACGTTTTCTCTACGGCTCGCCTACGCTCGGGCGTCTTCGGAGCCTAATGAGCTCGCTTAATCTTCGCCTCGGCAAGGTCGTAATAACGCAGCTGCAGGTATTTTTGCGCTAATTGCTAGTACCGACTCGAGTTTGACGGCTTACGTAGCTCCGGCTTAATACAACGATCTTTATCGGGTTTTGGTTAAAAGACTTTCTACGTTATTGCTGCTATTTAGTTCTGGAGGAAGAGAGACCTGACACGACTCATCGCAGCTTCGGGAATTTCTGCTTAATGACCTCGGGTTTAATGCCACTTCCCGTCACGAGGAGATAGGAGAGAGAATCTTTCTAAATCTATGTCGTTGCGTTACAGGCTCGGAGCTAGTAATTTGTTCGTTGTGCGCTCGTTTCATTCTCAGATTCTTCGATACAATATTTATCTATTTACTGAACAATAAATATCCATCAAGGATAATTGACATGGGGTGTAAATTATAATGATCTATTTGATAGATAACATTTTACAAACATTTTATTTCGTCATTCAGTAATATGAAGCTTAACTATTCCAAACACAACGTGTTTCAACCCTTAAACGGATTAGCTTCACATAACTTTAAACAAGTTATCATAGATACGCATTAATGTAACTATTTAAAAATACATGTTATCCTTTATTAATTTTCATCACGTTTACAATGTTTCAATGTAAATTTAACTGTACTTAGTAATTTAGAAATATGCAATATTTATTGAAGTAAAAACTAACGAGAATTATCAGTCCGATTAATTCCTCAATTTATTACTTAAAAATTACATGTAAATTGTTGAATTTACAGTTTGGTTAAAACTTATATTTTGACTATAGACTAACCAGAAACGGGCGGCAATTCGGACATCGACTTAATGGGAGATTACAAGGAAGCCACCCTGAAGGAGAACCAGAAGAAGCGCATGGTTCTTCTTGGTGGACGGCTTGCAGCACGGGTGACGTGATTCACCCGGGGTGGATGGTGCCGGACCAGGGAATGACACGAGTGTTCACAAGCTGTACCATCCCCTGTACCAACCCCTCGCTCTTTCTCTGTCTCTAGTCCCTCGAAATTCAGCTACGAGTGTTCCGCCATTCTTCGGTGCCCGCCTAGTCTGCGGCAAGTGTTCGGCCCCCTCTTACGCTTCGACGACGATAAACATGACGATCTTCTGAAAATTCGATCATTACGATCTCCAAACTCTGCTAGTCCCTCTAAATGATCAACCTCACCTTCAACCAGCCGCGAATTACTTCAAAAGTTCTCCGAGTTGACAGAAAGTGGATGAAATGTCGCAAGTATTAATTTCGAAATTATTTGGGAACTAAGGTAATGGAATAGCTATTATCGAATAAAATATGTTAAATACTTTTATTCTTCCATTTTGTTTACTTTTTAATAAAAAGAAATGTAATACGTCTTATTTGATGTACAAGGTGTCTATTGTGGGGTAACTATTAAGAGAACTATAGGAATATTTAACTTAAATCATATTTTATATTTATTTCGCAAATTCTTTACGGAGCATTAAGGACTTATTGTCATATTACATCTTAGTCTTATTTTTGTTTGTAGAACAGACTGTATGTAAAGTACATTATGTCCGAAACCGAATCAAAGACAAAAGCAATTGGTTACACTACATTAACTGGTACCATTATCTTGATGAATTTTCAAATTTGTGGAATTCTTGGATTTGTTAATGTTTCTAGATTCGTTGAATTGAATTTGACGAAGATTCTGGATCTATCAAAGATTCCAGATCTGTTGAAGTTTCTAGATTCGATAAAATTCCTTATTGGTCAAGGTTTCTGAATTTCTTGCAAATTCTGAATGCAAAGGAGTTTCTGGATTTGTTGAACAGCGCGCTCCTAGTTGCAGACCGGCTGGATAAATTTCGGTTTTGCCCGCATCCTGATTCGACTCGAGGTTAGGGTTCCACCCTCTCGGCTCTCTCTCGCCTCTTTCTAAAATCAGGGTGCATTGAAAGAACCACGAGCCAGCAAGCGAGCAAGTGTTCCGCCGTGACCAATGGGCCCTTGCACGCATGTGCGCGCTTCCCAATGCGATATTAATATCGCGATTATCATCTACGTATTATCGCCAGCCTCCCTCTACATCGTGCCATGATGCTCGGAACAAGCCCGCAACACCCTGCACCTCACCACGCTTTGTCTTATTGTTTTCCACGTGGTTCTCGGTTCGGGTAACAATTTCTCCGGCTGACAGCAACCGGTCAATTTCCTCGAACCTTCATCTCGCACAATATTTCTTCTCTGTAAAAAATCATAAGGAAAATTTCGGCAGAAAATTGTGACGAATTTTTGAGACTGTGCGATTTAATGCAGGTGCATTTTATCTTGTATTTATTAATAAACTTATATATGTTTGCGAAATGAAAAGTATTAATTGCAATAAGCAGAAACTAAATATGAAACAACATTTTGTCACTTTTAACTTGTTAGGCACGGATGGATTTGATGCGAATGAAATTTTTCGTAACTAAATTACTTTCACTTCATTTGTTTACTTTATTTAGTAACAATACGATTGAGTAAAGCGTGAAACATCCGAGAAAGCAACTATAATTGCGCGTCGTGCATAAGAGGTTAATTAATCTTCTTACCATTTTAAATTGTAAATTTGCTTGATTATAGTCAGTTATAAATAGAAATTATTTAAAAATTTTCATTCTACGATTGCTGTTTATATTATATTAGGTGAGACGATGTAGCCCAATAAGCGAATGCAGATCTTAAGAGAATTAACCCTTTGCACCCGAAGCTATTTTAACTATAAATCTAAAATAAAAATAACTTCTGACTCGTAATATTTCCATTCTATGCAACAAAGTGCACTTTTATGCATACAAAATTGACTCTTGTAACTCCTGCCAACAGTTTTACTACTCAACAACTTTTTAAATTTGATCTTTCCTGGTATAAAAATGATCTTGGGACGTGATAGAACAATTCTAGTGGTGTCCCAGACTCACCACTCGAGTGCAAAGGGTTAAACGGAGATCCGAATATAATTCTTGGATAGACAAGTCGATCCGCTTGCGAATCGAAGGAAGAATGCTCGTCTTCCGGGTACAGGATGACGCGAATGACGCAGATGCCTCTCCCCGCGGCATAGACGTAACAAATCTTATTGTTCGGAGCCCTTTTACGAGATTCTATATAACGCGCTCGATACTGCGGGGCGAGAAGCCTGAATTATGACCGCTACTGCAGGGAGGTGACCATAAAGGTGATTCGTTGCGGTTCTGCAAGTGTCAAAAGTCTGTCCCTAATAGCTCGCCCAACGAGACAACAGTGGCTTATGTATTATTAATATTTGCAGGGAGTCCGCGCTGGTTACTTACCGATAGACGCGAACAACTAACAATCTTCCTTGTTAAATGAAAAGTAATCATTTCTCTGATCGCGTCTCTTGCAACCCTTTCTGCAATGCGCGAAATTTGTCTAACGTTGTTCTTTTATTTCGAGTGTCGTTTATCGTTTGTTCAACATTGACTTGTACGGAGGAACGCATTGGTATCGCGATCGAATCTGACAATAGCCCGCGGTCAAAATTTGGTTGTTTCGGTCACGTGGCGTCGACATATTGTCCGTGTCTCGTGTAGCCGAGTGCTCTGTAACACGACACGTGCCGCTCGAGTGGCCCACAACGTCTGCCCCTCCCATTTACAGTCTCGTGTTTAACCATTAGGTACTGTTTACTTGATTTTAAGAGTCAATTCAGTCGACGAAATATGCTGGACGGACTCTGCTTCTGGTCCATTACCATTGTCTTGAAATAAAAGTAATAGTAACAAAAAGCAATACCCCGTACCATTCTTTTCAAACTAGCAATATCTAGAATTCGTTCGATTTTAACAATTTTTTAAAAGAAAAAGAGATTATATATTTATTACATACTTACTTTCAATTTAACACTGAAATATTGATCAGATGAGAATAACATTTAATTCCTATTTAAAACAACGGAATAATGTTGTTAGCGGAAAGATCCATCATGAGTTAAACTTGTCAAAATACGTCAAGGGATGAACAAAAGGAGGAATAAAAATTAGTGCGTAAATCATACTTTGGACCATTGAATTTTTGTTTATATTTTATAAAAATCAACATTTGATATTGATCATGTTTTAATATATTATCTATTCTCGCTGCATCCTCTATCGTACAACAATCTGTTTTTCGCTCATTGTGAGCCAGCTGCTCTCGAAATTTTTTATTGTACACGATGTGTAAGGTACTATTACAAATGATCAAAAATAAAGTTAACGAGATAAATGTAAGCGATCATTTATTGTGTAGATGCGTTTATTGAAGTGTAACAAACAGAAGAAGATACACAAAATGTTTAATTTTATGAGATCTCATGGCAAATTGTTTATTATAATATAAGATATACAAACAAAATATATTATTTAAACATTTTTAAACACCAAAGCATACAAATAACCAACTACAAGCCTATTATTCTAATCAAAAAATAATATTTAATACATATCAATTTACTTCCGACGATAGAACAATTCAAAAATTACACTTTTAATTGAAGAATCTAAATAGCATTAACAAGTCGGTTTCTCCCTCGATACTGACACATTGTCAAAGTAGCGAAACAATAAATAACAGAAGGCAAATATTCAATTTAAAACAAAAGAGTGATATACCGCAGAGATATCTAAGAATGCCTGAAGATTGAAGCCGTCAATAGCGAATGTAGATAAATTAAAATGTGACAGCTACCTAAGGTCCCGTCCCCTTTTTTCGCTGAAAAAACACAAGTTGGATAAATCGAGAGAGCCATCGAGATCGTCGGAAGAGAGGACCCCGTGGAGACGCAGGTGACACGGGTCACATGCGGAAACAAACGCTAAAACCGCCCCCCGATCTCTGTCAGTGCAACCTGGATCCCCCTTTTCCGAGTCTCCCCAAAACACGACTCACTTGGCACACAAGTTTTCTGCATAAAATACGACGGTATCTGGCCGGACCCCTGCTTAATTTAATCCAATACAATATGGCTCCCCTCACCTCGTCGTCCACCGGAGGAAGGGGTTCGTTAAACAGGGGTGGGTGGCTTTTTAAAACTGTGCCGATCTCGATTCACCGTGAAACCTCATCCTATTATGATCGATCTAATCCTGATTGGGCCGGACAGGTTTTTTAGTTTGGCGGTGTACCGACGACGAGTCTTATCCGCCCTACGGTTTAGGGCGAGCATAATTTTAGGACGCGTTCCAAAGAAAATAACAAGTACTCCGCGCTATTGGCAAAGACGAGGGTCTGTCTATTCGTAATCTGATTCGTTCGGCACTGTCACTTGAGCCAATAAAACTGGTGACTTATAGAAAACGGTATTAAAAACAATCATTTTCGAGATAGGAAAATCTTCAATTATACATAATTTACAAAATATGCTGAAATATGTAAGAACTTCAAAATTTAACCCTTTGCTCTCGAAGTTATCTTAATGTCGATATGATACTATTTCTAATATATGTATATTATTTTAATTTCGTATTATTTTTGTATTGAACTAATAGTTAAACTTATAACTTCTAAATATAATCAAATTTAATCACGTAAAACGTCTGGTTTAATACGATATTAGATCATTAATTATAAGATCGCGTCTTCTGAAATTCTGCGTCATATTTGTCTCTTTCTTACATTATATGGTTACCATTAGAAAATTGTTATTTTAGACAAAGCTTCTTGGTAAAATTTTCTTCGCAAAATTAAGTTACTCCTCCGTTAATAAACATTATCGATGATTCATATTTCGAAGAAGAAGCAATAATTAAAATAACCGTTAATTCCTGACAAAAGCATACCGGTACAGTTGCCAGTCGGCATTAGCCGTTTAAGGCGAATCGTGTGGCATTCGAGGATTATCTTCGAGCATCGGACTGCGTCGCCGTTTTTCGGTAATAAAGGTACTTCCATCCGACTTGCTGTATACCCTTCCCGAAGGCAGGTACGCACGGGTCGAAAGTAATCTAATAAATACGAAGCCAAGTCGCAGGGGACAGGTGCCACAGGCGCCAATCTTCCTCGGAGTATAGACTGGACGGCGCATAGCCGGCGTACCGTCTTTTATTTCCGTTTGCTCCTTACTTTTATGATCACTTATCGTTCAAAGCGATCTTCGGCGCACCTTAATTGTCGAACGGTTCGGTGTCCGACTATGCTAGACGAATCTTTAGGAACTGCGCAAGTTGTTGCTCGAATTTTTCAAACGTTTTACTGTTTTTCTTGGCGCGACTCTTTGAAACTGTAATAATAGATGCGAACGGGGAGGGAAAATTACGATCGACCATTTTAGCGATAAGTGTATTTTCGACTCGACGATTGTCTCTTCAGCTGCGCTTTCCTGTACGGAGCTGACGATGGCTAAGCCTGGGGGATAGGTTAGAAAGTCGGAGAAGAAAACTAAATGATTCGCTCTTAGTTCACTTTTAGGGAAAAGAAATTCTGAACGGGTAGGAAATATTCGATTTATTCGGATTGCTTCGTAAAACTAGTATTGTTGTGAACGATGCGGATCGGTTCCGTGGTTAAAAAATGGCTCTATGGTTGACGGTAACGTTCGTTTGGTCGTCCGACTATTCCACGTAGGCACCATAGGTCTGCAAGCCAAAAAAATAATTTTACAAAATGGAAGTCACATCGGCGACCAAATTAATAGAAACTCTTATTCCGATGCTCCTATTCGGTGCAATAATTTTAATAAAATGCATATTAATACTGTAAGGACACCTCTAATTTTTCCAGTAATTTACAATAGTTCCAACTGTTACCAGCTGTATGAATTTAACATTTGTCAACCGAGAAGGAGCAAAATTGATTTTCTATAATCAATCGCGACTATTTTATAATTTGACTAAGCGCTCTACATAAATATTTTTTGAGAGGTTAGTTTACTAGACGATAACTAAAAAGTTATTTTAAATCTTTCTAGAACACATATGGACCTTTCGTTTGACAATGAGTAAGCCAGCGGTTTCACTTTTTCATTTTGCGTCCAATAAGCTTGTCACGCGTGCAGAAAATAAAATTCCTTGAAACAATCTGTGGAAAGAGGATCGATAATTAATTTCTGATGAATTTTTGGCAGTGGCGGCTCGTGTTTGCCGAGGGGATCGGTAGCGGTGACCTGTCACAGGCCCCGGCCCCGTGGAGATGGATTTGTTTCGCAGCTGTGTACACTGCTTAATGTAGAAGCCACCGGGGACGGGGATCGCTCCTATGCTGGTAAGGTGTCCCTAAATCTGAAAGCTAACGATGATACGCTCGTTTCTCTGTCGAAGATCAAGCAGCGTTAAAACGCTCGGCAAACGCTCGCTCGCGCGCGCTGCCACCGAGAGAACAGAGATTCTAAAACAAATAAACACCTACGTTTCGCTAGATCACGTCCGCGTTCTCGACAGCCGGTGGCTGGTAATTGACGAAATTCGGGTCGCAGCCTCCATCTTCCAAGTTCCTCGGGGACAGCTTCTTGCTTCTTATCGCGTCGTACTCTTCGCCAAGTTTCCGGTACGTTTCCGCGCGGTTCTCCAGGATCTCCGTAATGATTTCTGCAAAATTAGGAATAACATCCGGAGGTTATCATATCAATCATGAAGATTTCTTAACATTGTTATGATCTTTATTATTGAAGAATTTATTATGCATTTACACTTTTCTGTTCGAGAGAGAAAGGGAAGTGATCAACTGTGTCTACAGAGTGTTTAAAAAATGTCTTACAATTTGGAAATGGGAGTGGGGTTACCTGAGGTCATTTCAAGCAACTGCTTCCTTTACAAACATTCAATCCGCTACTTTGTTTACGAGTTGCAAACAAAAAACTTCAAGCCAATCGGCGGAACTGAGCTTCGTCCATTTGCATCTCATTAGTAAATTTTTTTTGTTAATAACTCATTAACGACGCCGCTTATTGAATTTTTGTAAAAGAAAAAGTTACTTCAAATGACTTGAAGTGTTCCCCATTTTCAGATTTTAAGACATTTTTGGATAACCCTGTATATAAAAAGACATCGAGTGACAAAGTGACAAAAGTGTGAGTTGGAGGACAGGCGCCGTGCTGAACGGTCGAAACGTCGAAACTACAATATTTTAGATGTTCAACGAATTGCCAGCCTTCGCCCTTTGAACGAAAATCAGTGAAAGAAAATCACTATTGTGTGATCGTGTGAAGAAAGAAAGTCCTAATCCTTACGGTTGGCCATGATGACATATCCACCCGCCCACAAATGATCTCCTGACACAATGTCTCTCTATCTGTTTCGCACGTCCTCGTGTCCAAGAGACCTTAGACTATCGTAGCTGATTTTTTTATTTATAGGAAATAATAAAATATGCTTCTACGTGGCACGGAATTTCGTCAAATCTGACAAACTTGTTGGTATTCAATTGGTTGTCTCTCCTTATTCTTTGAAGGGAAATCGATCGACAGATTCATTTCACCAATTCTGAGGGTACTTTCAAACCGGAGGGTCTGCAAGGTATCCGATATTTTCTGCCCTGCTATTCCTAATTGGTAAGATGAAGTCTATACCGGTTCAACCCTTCAATTATTTACGACACGGGCTACGACAAGTACTTTCGTCGCGACATCGTGGCACCAGACAGTGGCCTACGATAATTATACCTGGGCTCTACAGTTTTCCATCAGCATATTTCTATGTTTTCGGTTACAGAGGCTATCCCTGTCTGTGAATGGCGTCAAAGCCAGCACGTACAACGTAGTTAATGCGAGTACGTACACAAAGCGGTCCGGTCACCGATACCACCATAAATTTGGACTGAATCCTTATACTTCCGTTTCGTCTTTTCACAATGCGCCTTGAGAAATTGCCATGCTTACCCATGAGTAACTCCCTGCTCTCGACCACGTTGCCTATCTCTTTCTTCACCTCTTTCATTAGCCAAGGCACGAATCCTTCTTCCACGTCTGTAGAAAGAGACATATTCGGTTAATTGTTACTCGGGAGATCGAAATTTGATCCGACGATATTGTACGTGCTTCGATGCCGAGCTGGTTAGAAGGTATAAATAAAGAAAAATTAATAAACCTTTCAGATTAACTAATGCACAAAAAGTAGCAGTGTGTTCTTGCGAGTTCACGAACCGGCCTTGATCTCGTCCAGCAGGAATCCGGACATCTTCAGCCCCTCGAGAACAGCCGGAAGCAGCTCCGCGATGTACCCGGTGAGCAAAGTCGCAGCAGCCACGCGTTCCTCCGTCTCCCTATCAGCTATCATTGCTTCTTCGTGCTGCTTCAGTCTATCGTCCTGTCGGTCAAATACACTCCAAGTTTATAGGAGACTCTTCAAAAACAACTTTGCCGCGACTGCAGTTTACCTTTTCTTGTCTTATCCTCCTTTCCTGCTCCTCCAGCCGCCGCTCCTCAGCCTTCTCCATTTCGCGCAGCTCGAGGAACTTTCTCTGCTGCTCCTTCAACGCTGCAATTTCCTCCTCCTCGAGGACCTCTATCAACGCCTGCTCCATCGTCTTTCCGACGAGCTTCTCCAGGATCGGCTGCACTTCGAAGTCGAAGTCGAAGAGCTGCAATCAATCGTTTCCGCTTTAGCGTTCCAACGAATACCGGCAAAGCGACGGATTCAGGATTCCTTATCTTTAATTATCGACGCATCGAAGATGTTAATACTTTTATAAACCTATTTGAGTGTATTCAAATTCAGAACTTCCGCGATATATCTACAAACACGGTTCTGCTATTTTTCGAAAGCAATGAAAATTATTGGATCGTTGCGAAGGCAATTTAGGTTCTCCAAATAAATAGCTTGTAAAGATATCGAAATTACTTTTGGCAGCAAAATAGCACTCTTACTGCTCAGATTTTCTAATGTTAAAAACAATTACTTTTGTTGTCTAGAGAATAGGTGCGGTGTAAGCGTTTAACAAAAATAAAATAAAATTTGTCTATGTTAATTGTAAGAAACAGAAATAATAATGTACCTTCGCTTTAAATAATTTCAACAAATTGAATAAAATATAGCAATGTCTCAAAACTTTTCTAATGCTTTTAGATTTTTATATTTTATCTTAATTTTAAGTTTATGTAATTAACAAATCTAGTAACAGAATTTGAGATCATGCACAGTTCCTTTTTCACAGACTGGTAAATGGTACGACTGTACAAAATTCCTCGGTCTAATAATTACTGTAAATGAATCACCTATTTCCCACCGGCAACGCATCACAAAGTGAATTATTAGCTACTATCAAATGAATAATTGTTTTCGCTATTTACATCACCGGGCTCGATTTGCGTGCTGACATCCTGGCCAACTTTCGGCGGACAATATGGCGGAGTCGGAGGTCTGTCCAAGAAGTAATCCGTTTGCGTCGCGACGTCGAATTCGTCCGGTTTGTCGAACAGCTGTCGAATTCGGCGATTTAGATCAGATTGCACGACCAGAGAGGATTATCGTTAAATAAAATTAGGCCATTACTTCCTCGAGAAAGACTTCGGTTTGGACGGGCTCGTGTTTCCGGCCTGGAACCGGCGGCGGCGACCCTGCTCTCAAAATCAGAGCCTTCGTGGCCTGCGCTTGGGCACGTTTCCTCACCAAATGCCTCCTCCTAGCTTCCGCTTGCCTGGCCGCTATCGATTGTTCGCCATCGATCTACGACATGTACGTAAATATTTCTCCGGTAGCGCGGCGCGTGGTGAATGTTCGCCCTAACAAATTCTCCGTGCATAGACTGCGAACGGTGAACCTTGCCCACCGTTTCTTCGATTTTTGCGCGGTCTACCGTGAACGCTCTTAGCTACATCGATCTTCCTTCGATTCCTTCGCTAAGTAAGACGAGTTAACTTGTAGTCGAAAATACAGCAATCATCGGTCCGATCGGATTCCAAATTTTGGAAAAATTCAGATTAATTAACATTAAACCTACCCAGCTCGAACAGTAGCTTTAGAATAGCAAGACTGGATTTATTTAGACTTTCTGCCATTTGTATTATAGTATATGCTTCAATCATGATAACCATTTAATAATTTCGTAAGTAAAAGACTTTATAATTTAATAAATTTTTAAAGAAAAAGTGTGGAATCGGTCTTGGTAGGTTCAATGTTAGACTGTTATAATTTTGTAACGTATTTATTTAAAGTTCAAAGTCACCAATTTTGATTTAATAGATCTTTTTGTAGTATGGAAAACCAAAGACTCGTTTTTCATTGCAAATGGTACAAATTCAAACCTCTCTAAAATGATTAAGAAATTTTATCCGACATTGAATTCAATATAAATCTGTAGATCGAAGCTTCTTTTTTATGCCGATTCCTCAAAGTTTCCCGAAGACGCCCTGTCTACAGATATTTCCATTCAATAGTATCGAAACGACTCAATTAACGTGTTTTCGCGCTTGGCAGCTGAATTAAATAATTAACAGATCAACTTACGAGTGTCGGCGGTGTGGCGTACGTGCTCCCGCGAACTACTCGCCGGTCAAACATGATGTTCCCCAAAGGAACCGGTTGATCGCTGAAACCGAGAACAACAATAATTCAATTAGTTAATTAAAAAACACATGTTCTCCGGCGAGCAATAAATAATCGTTTTACGAGGAGCTCGCAAGGCAAGCGGAGAGGCCGATAAGAAATCAGCGAAGAATGAAACGACAAACACGCGACACGCGATAACCGGGATTTTTGCATCGCGATCGATACACTCGAAACTTCGCCAGCGTTTTAATCATGATTTCAGCAGACTTCAACTTTTTCTAGAACTTCTAACACTGGCAGAAACGCGAGGGCTGTTCAAATCGGGCTTCCCGTTCAGACTTTCTCGCTTCGCCTTCGCAACTTTTGCTCGCGATCTTTTTGTCTTTCGAACTTCATTCTGCCGTCAGCTATTTGCTTTCCTCTCCCCCGAAAGCGGTATAGAGTTCGCGGAGAAGCACGAACTTCCATCGGCGAAGAGCTTACTTCGTGTCGCTCCTCTTGGAGCGCTCCTCCAAGGTCGAAGCAGCCATGGTCGACGCGTTCATCATTCCGAGAGTGAAATCGACTGTGGCCTTGAGCGCTGCCGGGCACCTGGCATTGTGGCTGCTGTGCCGGACTTCCGGCTTCCTGGCCAGCGCCACGAGAGACTTGAATCTCGATCGAAGAGGACAAGGCTCGATCTCCTCGGGCTCGGTGGGTCCAATCCCAAGAAGAGCCGCGACTTCCGGTGGCGGCATCAAGAACTCCCCAGTCTTCACCGTCGTGATGAACGGTTTCTTATGGAAAGTATGACCCCGCTTCGCGCTCCTGCGCTGCTCCTCCTTCTCCTGATCCTGGATCCTCTTCAACTTCGCGTTCAGCACCTCGTTAAAGTCCTCCGTCGACAGGGTGATGCTGGGCTTGATCGCCGGGACCTTCTCCAGCGAGCGGACGCTGTCCTGGCTCCTGCTCCTCGCTTTCTTCTTCACAGGATTCGCGTGGGAGGACTGCAGGGCAGCCTGGACCAGGTGGTCGTTCGATCTGCTCAGCCGTTTCCGGTCGATCAAGCTGCTGCTGTTGTTATCCTCGAACCGCGAGATTTCCGACCCCTTCGCGTTCCCGTTCACGTGGAGCAGCGGAAGGTTGCTATCTAGCCCATCTCTCTGCAGGATCGTGAACGCACGGGGATTCTTCCGCTCGCGATCGAGAGCATCCCCGTTGACGATCGGCACCAGCGAGGATATCTCGGCCGGCATGTCTTCTGTCTCACAAGTCCGCGGGCCAGGCTTCTCCTTCGAGCATCCTCCGATCGCGTCGGGAACCATTCATCTTCGTCCAGCCTCTCCTCGAAAAGATCCGGGAGCTTCGACGAGAAGCGCGGAGAGCCTCGATCCTCGACGATTCTCACAGTGAAATCGGTCTGTTCATGGTCAGGCAAGAGGTGCTGCACTCTCCTCGTTCGGGGCGACTCGCACGATTTACCTGATGAGTTCGCGCCGATAGATTCTCGCGCGATTTCGCGGCGGGGAATCGTCGTCGAGGAGAGGTCGCATAAACGTTCGGACCGAGCGAAGGCAGCAGGTGACTTGCGAGGGCGACAGCGCGGTGTTCACGGCCTTACTAACCGGCTCGCAACACCGCGGCCGAGTTCAGAGACTGGACAATGTCCTTAGAATCGACCGACATAGACCGCAGACAGGGCGCGCGTACATATATTTTTACCGCGCGAGCGGCCACTCAATAACGCTGACCACCGTCAACTTTGCGCATGCCTAAATGATGCCGAAGGGGCTCGAAATCGGTGGTAACTATGACCACGTAGGTCCGTCCACGTTTCCCGCACCGGCTAAGCTGCCGGCTATTTCCCTGGGGTGAACTTTGCACTCCCCCACCCAACGAACCTCTTCAAGGTGAAACACGCTTCCGCCGCGATCGTTCCCCGTGCCTTACCTGCCCTCCAAAGAGACTAATGGCTCCGTACTAATTGCGTCACTACGTCCACCAACCGACTTTTCGATTCCGCCTACATATTTCTAAATGGCGAAGCGGATTTTGGCGAGATCCACCACGATAAATCGCGACAGACCCTTCGGTCGCGTGCGCCAATCGGTCGATTGACCGCTTGCCATGTAACATCGGGTCAGGCTGCTCATGAAATTTTCAGATAGAATTTATTCTATGCGAATGTTTAGCTTCTCTTTTATACTGGAAAGAAATTCGACAATCGGGCTGACAGTTTCAAGCGCGTGAAACATTTAATCCTTTGCGCCACGATTTATTTCACATGGAGTAGCACTTGATCGCTACCGATGTGTTTATATCTATGTATTTATAGCAATATTTGATAAATTTATATTTATTATATAGCAATCTTCAGTACAGTGATTAAATATTAGTGATAGATGGCTTAGAATTAATTTCAATTTAAGAGACGTGAATAGCGGATATATTTGTATACTAGATTATGTTACTAATCTTCGTAACGAAGCGGACACGATATTATAAGGCAAGGGGTTAAGGCAAATTTAAGGATCAACATTTTCAATCCTCGTACGATGTTCGTAAAGATTTACAGGAATAATGCTTGTAAATATTGAAACAGCACAATGTTTTGAAATGATTATATGTAATGATATAGCAATTAATATAAAGATACAAAAGAAAGTAAGGGGTTGCTCACAAAATTCATTAAATTCGTTTCCAATAAGGTGGTAATTGCAATAATTGTTTAGAAATTTAATACATGATTTGGATTATACAGACCCGAAACACCATTCAAGGATTAAACAAACATTTCAACATTTAATGTTCAAATAAGAACTGAAGAAAGATTTCGATTTTAAAATACAAATTTTATTATACTTTCACTGTAATAAAATTTTCTGATCGCTAATGTAATTTCCTAGGAACCAACTCTATCTGACATTTGTAGTTCAAGATTTCCTTATCGAATTATGAAATCTCCTGCGCAGTCATTAGCCACTATTTATTCGAGTTTTTAACAGGACAAAATAATTTTTCTATTTCGTACTTATATTTTTGTATCGAATGCAACACTTTTTGCGAGAAACTATTTCTCAGCATTTGGACCTCGCAGCGGGATATTTCGTCATTGATTTTTTTGTCCATCGTGTTCGGTAATCCGTTAACAATTTCTTCGTAACATATTGAGGCTGGCCTTGACGATTTTCGCGGGACACGCGACACGCATGATTCGAGATCGCAGATTACGAACAGCTCACGAACTGCGCATGAATATTTTGAATTTCAAGTAGCGGCATTGTGCTTCCCTAGAAATGAATGCGATTCGATAAACCAGGTTACTATCTGCGACTTTGCAAATGGAAATTCAGCTGTTCAAATCACTTTTGAAAGATATTTCAGAATAAAAATTATTAGCACTAATTACAAGGTATAGGCATCGATAACGTTCTTTGATCACTTTATCACGTTCTATGCTGAGCTATTTTTAGTCGACTTTGTAATATTATCTGTAATTATTAACAATCGCATATAATAATGAAACAAATTCATTACGATCTATTCTTGTGGTGGAAATTAATTCTTTAATTCTAGATTTGAATTCTGAGAATAATGCAACATACGTTTAAATTCTCTGAATAATTTTACTGTTTCGTATTCTGATCTGCTCGGGGAATCTAGTCAGAAATGCACAAAATCCGCAGTCTATTATTGACAAAGAAATGAGGCACGATCTCCCAAGCTATCTTCCGTGACGGAGAAGTGTTTTACTAGTTGGAAAACGCGCGATAGAATCAAACGCGCGGTCGTTCCCTTTTGCTGGCCATCTACGAAGTAATCGACATGCGACCCGTTGCTTATACCGTCACGGGTGTATCACACCTTTCCGATGGTGTATAGTTCCCCCAGATTAGTTGCAAGACTTCAGCGTAAAATAATAGATGAGCGCAAAACCGTAGAAGCTCCCGTACTGCAACCCTCACTTTTACAAAGGTTCTCTGAACTATCAGCTATACTTTCTAATTAAAAAGTTATTATATCGCGTATATCAACCTATTTCAAAAATTGTTAAATATGGAAACGCGATGATTTATAACAATTGAAGAAAGGGATACATAATTGCAGGTGGCAGATACGGTGTTTAAACGTGGAAATTTTAAAATTTACTTGAGTTCATCGAAAAGATAAGTAGTTGATGGTGGTGGGAAGAGTTCGACTAAACGAAATGAATTATGGGAGTACGTAATAGTTTATCGCATCCTGAGAAAACAGCTTTCTGCACGAATCGAAATTTCTGAGTAACAGCAATCGGGCGTTCGCCAAGGACGATAACTTCCGGCGGCGATAACATTTAACACACGGGTCTGCTGGTGCTCGGTAAGTTATTATAGATTTCGTGACACGATATCGGTGTCTTGAATCGGACTGGTTCGCGATACGATAAAGAAACTTGTGAAACGGAGTTTTCTTTCTTGCTCAGAATTTGACAACGGTTCCATGAAATATCGACCACTCTGAGTGGATTCATTTACATGCACAGATTTTTGTTAACTCGACTGATACTTACACGGGTGGATTCCTGTACTTCTTCTGAATGTGCAGGATCGCCCTGGGACTTTTAACGAAAGCGTAGGTCTGCCTCTTCTCCATCTCCATCGTCGGGATGTTGTAAGATTGCATTCCTCGGTTGCACATTCGACATAGTTCCGAAGTTCTGGTACCCATAATGCTTCTCTCGATGCTTTATCCGTTAAAATCACTGTTTCTTTTTTTCGTATTAAATGATTAAGAGGTCTCGAATACGTTTCGTTGTGGGAGATGTACCTGCGAAGTTCCTTTTACGAGGATCAAGGAAGGTCAATGGAATAACCCCAAAGTCTATGACAGATTTGTGGAAGGACTTCCACTAGGGTAGCCAAGGTAACATAAACAGGAGGAGTGTCTTCTGTATTGATATAACTTCTGGAACAGGAACCAATAAATTCAAATCTTATTATCATGTCAATTATAATTGATAACAGAAGGAATTTTTTGTTATATTGTTATATTTATTGTTACATTATGAGTGAATTAAATGCATTGAATTTCTCCAAACATTCATGTGTCTATAATAAAGTGAAAGAATTCTTTATTGACGGAATAGTGTTCCTTTCAGTCACTAAAATAGACAACTACGATAATGACGGTAGTTCAGTAGGGTCGCCAGAGCATTGACCAACCTTCTTTCGACGTTCGAAATGAAAATGGCCGTAATAGAAATGAAGTATGTAATATACTCGATTCTCGCTAAGAAGTTCGAACTTGTGAATTATCGACACAGACGCAATATCACGGTAAAAAGGACCCCATGTAAAGTTACTCATCCGATGTTCTGAAATACCGACGTAGCAATCAAAATCTTAATATACCAAACAACCCTAGCGGTGGTCGAGTACCTGACATCACAGGTTTGGGTGAGGTCGGGCAAATTTCGACCAACCAACATCGAAATCGGTTTACGTAGAACTTCGGATGAGTCGGTAAGTTACCGACACTTCAAGTCAAGTACCAATCACTACAGTTCTCATAGAGAAATATTTTCACTAATCTTAAACTTTCAGGATAACCACCACTGGCCTCTGAAACAGTTCTGTATTTCATCCAACAATATCATCTCTTCTCATTTATAATTCTTGTTTTGTATTTAGGTAATTTGAGTCGCGATATTGACTTCAACTTGCATTACATTTTTTTAATTTAAACAAATTCTCGTTTTTTTTAATTATATTTTAAATTATAAAATTTAAATTATTTATTTAAATTATTATTTAAATTATTTAAATTATTTATTTAAATTATTTTTTAAATTATAAAAGAAACTTGCGCCACTTCCTCTTAAGAACAAATTTTATTTTTTCTCGCAATTTTAATTCATATCCAACTTTTTCTTCATTTAACAATATTTTATATTCCATTTCTAATTGTGAAATGACTTTTTCGAAATGGAAATTAATATTTTTGTTTTAATTTCAAATCTTATAGAAACATACACTTTCTGTTACTTCTCTTTCCTGTTACGGCTACTTCTGTCCTACTTCCGCTTATTTCTTACAACGTCGATTTCATTTTCAGGTCAGTTTTCGGATAGATTTAGGATAATTTTAGAAGAGCCTTAGGATAGATTTACGATAGTTTTAGCACAGATTTCGAAGAGATTTAAGACAGATTTAGAGCAGATCTAGCCGTTTATGGAGTGGTTGATGCAATGGGGGGGGAGCTTACCCCGAAGGGTTCAACTCAAAAGGGACATAAAGCCAATGATCGTATTTATTGTACAAGGTCAATGCACTATTATACGAGTATGGCATGAATTTAAGCTAAGTAGGCAACCAAATAAATCCTTCATATCGTTTAATGGGTTTATTTATTAATAACATAGTTTAGCGAATTATTCGCTGAATTCAGTTCGGTTATTATGTTATAAAAAATTTAAATATCTATCACGGTTAAACTATTAGGGTATCCCATAAAATTTTTCTTAAAAAATTCTTTCCGCGATAAATATCAGAAATTCGAAAGCGAAATAAAAACGTACTTCGATGAATATTTTGCAAGTAAGTCTCAACTCTTTTGTGAAGAGGCCATAATGTGATTTCCTGAGAGATGGAAGAAGGTATTAAAGCAAAACGGTTCATATATTACACAAGAACTAAACCTTAAATAAAAAACATCGTCTATTGATTTATCATAATAAATGGAAGAAACTTATGGGACATCATAAGACTTACTATTTCGGAAGTGGAGTAAGTTTTTATTGGTCAGCTATCGAACGGTGTATGACTCATTGAAAAACCTCTAAGGGCAGTTTTGACCATCTTAATCGGCTATGCCCTTTCTGTAATATCGGTAATGTTGGTCGCGTCACAAAAATGGTAAGACTCCATTTTTTGGTGACTGTGACAATGGTAACCAAGTTTATCTCGCTACTGATGGTACATTTACGTTCCTTCTTTATTGGCGTAGTTTTAGTTTCAAGCAATTCCCGCAAGGTGTTCCACTGCAGATTTCCCACCTGCAGCAATCGCCTCATTGGCACCCTTCCACATTTCCATTTAAACACTCTGAGCATCTTGGAAATATTAACACTTCCAGACTCCACATTCTTTTTCAATTAAAATATCATTCAACTCACACTCCTTAACTAAGATCTGTTACGTTTGCGTCACTCTAAACATTAAAATTTACCTTACAAACTTCACATATATTCGATAAATTTTTCCCACACCTTAAGCACAATTTTCATCTTGAATTGCTCAACAAATTGTCATGTTCCTTGGGACAAGAGGAACACAAAGTGACTGCCATTCGCGTCGGTTGTTTCTTCATGGTCACGAATGTTTGAATTAATGTTGGGGTGTGGACGAAGAAGGGCGTTTCGAGTTAGTTAGACGATCGAAGGGTGGGTCAGGAATGCTTGTCCTTCCTGATTCGGTCGAAAGGAGGAAGAAGACGGCTTCTCGAGGAGATCGATCCGAGTGGAAAAAGAAATAGAGAGCACGCGGAGACGCGGGATTAGAATAAAGGTGAAGAGGGCGAGGAAGAAGCCGAGGAAGACCGGGGCGTAGGAGGAGGCACGACGAAGAAGGTGGGACGAGGAAGAGGGCAACGATTTTGGCACCCCGCTGAGCCTCCTAATTGCCTCGCCATCCTTCCCTCGAAACGTCCAGCACGCCCTTGAACCCTCTCTCGGTCCGCCAAACGTCCTAAAAGCCTACCGAGAGGTCCGCGCCTCCTCTTTCTCTGGTATACGTTCGCCGGGCGATCTTCCTCTTCCTCTACCACTCCTTTCTCTTCATCCAGGACGGTGAATAAGCAACATCATCTATCACACTGCGCGAAACGATATATTTGTTTTCGCTGGACCTCTTTAATTATTTACATCCAGCCTCCGAGTGGAATCCTCCGGAGTGCCCCTCCCTGCGCCTCCTCCGGCCGTTTTCATCCACGAATCCATGAAGGAAAAAGCGCTGCGAAGCATCGGTTTCGGATAGAACCCTCGAAATTTGCTACCAGGGCTCCATTATCCGGGGATAGATCGATCGGAAAGGAGGCCGATTATCGCGGTGGAATGTCCGTCCTGGAATTCGTGATGAAATTCGATCTCGCTATTGGAACCACCAGATAATGACTAGGAAGTCTGGGGGCGTGGTAATGAGGGCCGGAGCCGGGGCCCCGTTCCTCGGAGCGCGACTACTCTTTCCCCCGTTCGTTTCGCGTTCCTCGACAGCGGCCGGGCCCCGTGCCCAGCAACTTTTCTAGCCGGTTCCCGGTTCTCTAGTGATAAATTACGCCCGAGATATCCGCGCCTCCCCCTGTCCAGTCGACGAGGGCACGCTCGCGTTCCCCGCTGCAAGAGACACCCCTCGACACGGGGCCTCGGGCCTCCTCGAAGCCCACTTCGTCTTCTTTGGCAGTTTCATCTGGGCCTACTAGGTGCAACGCATCAATCTTTGCTTCGCGAATCGGGACCATCGCGCCCCCGTTCGTCCACGGGGTCAGCGGTCCTCGAACAAGAATTCTGGTGAGTCCTCATTATGCTGAAATTACACCCGCTTGCTCGGGTTTGACGGATTTTTAATCACCCAACCGTTTTCGGTAATTTCCTCTCGCCTTTCAGTCTACTTCTTTTACCAAATCTTTGTGGTTTCGAATTTACGAACTTCAATTTTTATTATTCGTGTCTAAACGTTGCCTTTGTGATTGGTTATTGGAAAGACAAAAATGTTTGACTGTGGAAAACTAGTTTTGCCATTATCTTGCACTTGAAAGATGTTCTCCATGTATCTTGCATATGTTCTTAATGGTATCTACAAGTACATGGCATTGCCCAAGCGAATTTCTGAAATAAAAGTCCTCTTGTGGGGCGCTTATGAATCCCCAATAGGAAGCGACATTTATTGGTAATAATATATGAGCATCTATATATATTTCATGTCTATTTTTTAAAAATTGATACTATATCATAACATGATATAATTAATATAGTATAAATACGATGACGATAGTGTCACAATATTGGCGATACAACCAAGAAAGGGTAATTCTGCATAAAAAAAAACAAATCGAAACTAACTATTTCAGTTGCATTCACAGTAAAAAATGAGTAACTGATAATATTAGCAGTATTTACAAGTGACGCATGACTTTTATCGAGAACCATCCATCTAAACTATACCAAACCGTAGGTTAGTTAGTTTACACTCGTTGAATATTCAAAGTCGATTTCCTCAACAACGAAGTCTTAAATACAAAATTCTATTCCTTATTTCCGATTTATTTTTTCACGTAGAATCAACTCTTACTCTACTAATGGTATAGTGTCACTGTATAACATTCGGAAATTGAAAACTCCTTGCATTATAATAACGAGTCAGATTCGTGGAAGATTCGTCAGATTTTATGGAAGCTATACTAAATATAAATATTATCAATTTCTTCTACATCGAAGTAAAAATAAATTCTTCTGTTATCGAAGTATAGAAACGAAGATAAATGAAGACAATATAGGGAAAAAATTGTCTGATCCTATTAGGAAAATTATTAAGTACGAATAAGCGCTAATCGTCACAGCATTAAAGGAACGATAGAACAAGGGGTTCAGCTTCGCGAGGAGAACCAAAGGATTATACACGAAGTGCGTCAAGAGGTGACACGACTTATAAAACGATCTATTTTGTCGATCGACGCCTCCGAAAATCTGAACCCGCCCAGTCTTTGTAGCATGGTCTCCAATTTGAGGGCACAGCAAACAGAAGACAGCCACTTCCCGCGAAGTAGCCCCCTAACTTCGAAGACAATTCCTGGGGAATTAGCTGGCGGGAAGTGTTTGCCCGCGGCCGAATATTTCACGGGCGGGGATCGTTCGTTTTTGGTGAAAAGGATCGCTCCCTTGTTTGTTTTACGCTGGCTCGATTGTCCGGTCGACCAAACAGAGGTAAAGGGAGGCCTAAACAAGGAAGCGTCTCGTGCCTATCGCCTCCACTCCACGGCGGACAGAGTCTCGTTTACACCAGCCACCTTTGTCTCCTCTTTCCTCCGTTTCCCTATCGTATTCTTCTCTGTTCTCTTCTCTTCCTCTGCTTCTCTTTCCCCGGTTCCGAGAGCCGGTCGTGCCGAACAGTCGCAAAACCGTCGCATACTTCGGAAGATAGGAGGTCGCGCGCGACCGCAGCTCGAATTTGGAACAAGGCCGATCTAATGCGCGGACAATGTTAACTGATGAACGAAGCCCTGGGCCCGTTGCAAAGAACAATGCAGTCACAGGGAAACACGGGAGAAAAAACAATGGGCTCCCATTAGCATCTACCTGAGTCTCTTGGGTCTCCTCTCATGGCCAGCTCTCCCCCTTTTGCTTCCTTTTTTTCTTTCTTTTCTCTTGCTCTCCTCGGATTCTTCTCGGATTCTCTTCGTCCTCCTCGTCCACCTCGTCCTCATCCTCCTTCTCGTAGCTTCTCCGCCCTTGTTTCTCCGCGCGGGCTGCAACTCTATTCTCGCATAATCGAGGAAACTTTCGGGATCGCTCCTCCCGGTCGTTTCACGGTCTGCGGTTAAATACACTCCACATTTTCCATATTCGTTAGCCTAAATTGCCGGCTGCGTGGACACCCCCGAAGTCCATCATCTTCCAACTCTGTGTTCTTCAATCTAATACCTCAATTTTACTTCGATCAAACAATGTTCTCTACATTTGTAACATTTTTCATGCTAGTGGCATAACAGTCAAAGTTTTAATCTTTCAATAACAACAGAACTAGGGTATGTATTGACACAGTTGTCACCGATCTTTTGTATGCACTTATTTTTCCTGTATTAATTTTGCAATTGTTATAGGAAGAGTTGATGAGTCAGTCGAGGAAAAGTCACTAAATTTAAAAAATAGTTTTAAATTAACATTTTGGAAATCGTGTCTTTGACGATAATAGCGTTAAATGATTAACGATGTTATTACTGAGTTCTATAACAGGATTAACATAGATCTTAAGGAGAAATCGATGCACAAGGATTCAGTATTGGAATCGTCGAAAGCATTCTTTCCAAAGTATTTCTTTCGATGAATCCTGCGCTCCGACCGAGGTATCGTTCGCAGTCGATTTGTCCTAATCATTAGTCGAAGTTCCCCTCGACTCTGTGTGCGGACTGTTAGTATTGACAAATAAGAACAAACAGAATTGTTTAAGGTGGATATATCTGGCCATCCCGGCGACTAAACGAATTAGCGCATCGAACGCTAACGAGAAAGAGGCTCCGGACTTGTATCCCTGCGCCTCTCGCTTTCCTTTCCTCGAACTCGTACCGAATAGCCCGAAGGGACCGTCTCGTGGCGCCGGTGAAATATCGTTTGACCGCAGGTGGAACCCTCTCCCGGCTCTCGAAAAGCCATAGATCGTTTTCGAAATTTCCACGGGGGCGTCGAGTACCGCCCGGGCCCGTTCCATTTCGAGTTTCGATCGTTTTCACCGTGGCCGAACGGTTATTTGTCAATCGTCCGCAGACAGCGATTACCTTCACAGAATATATTACGCTATCTCACAATATATTACGTTATAGTGTGCTATCGCATCATGTGTTTTGCTTTAGGATCTACCTAATCGTTTTTCGACAAGGTCGTCTTCCGATAAAATTGACGTCCGAACCGCTTTGAAGTTTTCCTTCCTACGAGTCGGTGTTTCAAGGACTACGAGCAACATCGCTATTCAAGGTATTAACATCCTACGTTCTTTCCACATTTTTCGTTGCTGCTTGAAGAAACAATACGCCACACAACGCGACACATTTTACGTAAATGTTTAACAAATAATATTAATAATAGAAAAATCAACGTAGTTCTGTGACAAATACTTGTTTCCTTCTTCATATACGAAATTGATTGAAGATAAGAGAGTGTTAATCAACGTGCTTATGAGAAAATCATAATTAAAGGATAATCAATTAACTCGGTTGAAACATTTATTGCTAACACTAAAAATCACAGTTTCGTACTGCGTCGATTGCAAAGAAATAAAACGAGTGCTCGCTCGGCATTTGCCGATTTGCAAAAGTGGTTTGTCAGTGTTTCGGGGGCGGCGCTACAAATCGTCGATCGAGGTGCAATTTTCGGCGCGACACCTTACACCTGCGCGATCGTTTTTCTCTCATCAGGGTGCAGGACGAGCCTCGGGTTCGAAGCGTCACTGCGTGACGATGCGTTCTTTTCTCGAGGTGTTCCCGAGGCACGAGCCTGTTCGTTGACGAGACGAACTACACGATCCCCTTCGCCAAGAACATGGTCCACGTATTCCGCTTGTGTCATCTTGCCGCTAAACTCGATCCTTCCATAGTGCTACATCGTAATGTCTGCAAAATTATCACATAAAATCGTCTCGTGCTTTGACGCTATTTAGGAACAATTCACCTGAGTGTGGCAAGGGGTTGAAACGATCCAATTCCTGTTGCGCAGCTCATAATAGAATTATCGACTCAGAAATAATGATTATTGATCTTCGTCGAGCCTCCACTTGCTGTCTATTCAGTCATAAATCAATCTTGACCTTTGGCGTACATCTTTCTTGAGATACACAGTGACTCGCACATTCGGATACCTGTTAAAACAAAATAACTTACAATTCTTTGGAGTTAAAGTAAAAACAAGAAAGTCGCAATAAATATATTTTTTATCTAAGTTTATAACAAGTTAGAAAAAGGCTATTTTGTATGAAATAATATTCGAGTATTAATACAAGTCACTGTATTTTCCTGGCGTCACGTTTTTCCTACGCACGTTGCATCAAATGCGACGATGATCAATGCTCTATATGCCATTATCTACGAACGGACTTTGAGCCAGTTTTAATTTAAATGAAATTGGATTTCCGTCGACGTTCGATTCTGGAAAAAAACCCACATAGATCGCGTGTTTTGAGAGAAGGGACAGAGCGGTTCACGAATCAGGGGTCTTGAAGTAAACAGTAACCCTGAGCGAGACCGGGTGTTGGATCGACGTCACGTACACTCGGCCCACCTAACGGACCGTCGTGTCGCGTCGCAGCGACGGTAACGGTAGGAGAAACAACCGCAAGCTCATAAAGCGTGCACGGTGTTTCGATCGATTAACGAGACCGGTCGTTGTAGTACAACGGATCGCGTGGTAAACCATTTATGCGTTGTCCCCGCCGAGTAAGGGCACGGGACAGGGGGTTGCAGGTTGGACGCGCACGTTGCATCCCTGGAAAAGAGGATATCTCCCTTCGAAAGAGCAGGCTTCGTTCCTCGAGGACGAACGCAGAGTAAGTATCCCCCGATCGCCGCGAGATAACGGGAGTAGCGCGTAGATCATGTACCAGGATCGCGATCGTGAGCTGATAGGCAGCGTGGCGTTTTGTTCTTTCGGCGATGAGAGCAAGGATCAGATAATCCTCGAGGGGAGAAGCGAGAAAGAAAGAAAACATCCTGGCTGGTCGTTCCGCACCAGTTCCCGGTACCGGAAAGCAAAGCGTCACCGGACAACCTGTCCGCTCAAGAAAGTCCTTTTCCTCGAGACCAGGTAAAGGCAGCCCGCTCTGTCTCGGCTTATCTCGCCTACTTTACTACGCTTTCCTCGCCTGCCTCGTGGCCCTTTCCTTCCGCAGTCTCCGGGAAAAATGAAGTTTCACCGGTCGAGGAAAGTGAAAAAATGACTGCGGTCACGAACGCGAAACAGTTAGAGGGTGCACACCGAGATCCTGCTCGATCGCACGCCGTTTCTTCCACTTGCCTTCCGTCCCCAGAGATTGATTGTTCTTACCTTCTCGATAGTCCTCGCACTCGCTGCTTGCCGCTCTGGGTGGAAACTGTATCAATTTGACGGTATCCAGCGTCTTTAACCTCGTAGGCACGGCTGGATTTTGCGCAAATAAAGTTTTGCATAACTAAATTACCATTTTTCTTAATATATAATGTTAATTACATATATTCTTTTCTTAGTGTATTGTACATGCACACTTTCACTTTAATTGTTTACTTTAATAATTAACAAAATAATTGAGCAAAGCACGAAACATCCACGGAAGCCACTATAGTGGCGCGTCGTGCCTAAGAGGTTAAAATTGTGTGCTCATTTACTTGGACATTTTTCGGATTCGTTAATAACACTATATATTTCCGCGGACGCAAATATTCGAGCTTACATGCTCATACAGATGTATTTTTATCGATAAATTTCTTTATTTTTTAAATTCTTTATCATATTTCCTCTTAAACTATTATTATATCATATGTTTATTAAACTTTGCGCATAATGCAATAATCTTCATGTGTTGAACATGTATTGAAAATAAAGTAATTAGAATCAATTTTATCGAAAAATATCCTTTTACACAATGTTCACACATTATTAATTCTCTATATAAATTATTATTAAATCTTTATACAAATTGTCTGCATGAATTGCATGAAACAGGTGATAAGAAAAATATAATTTTCCATGTTAATAATTTTAGTACGTTGTAGATAATATACCAGTAATATTAAACGTTCCTAATGTTACTTTTATGATATGTTTCGCGTACTTATTTTTATATATAATTGCATATAATTCGCAGTCGACTTATTACACCGCTGATTTATATTCTTGACTGATATCACAATTGCAGGGTATGCAAGAACCAGTGTGATATTTCTCAACTGCTCTAACGTCGCAAACTCACGTACGGTAATACGGTAATACAATCTTACAACGAATTCTATAATAAAAGTCAGAGAAAATGTTAACTCTCGAAGATCCGTGTACATTTTATCGTTCCTAAAGGACGTTGTGCAAATTATTTAACCTCTTCAGGAATACTGCCACGTATGTATACGTTTAGTTTTCTAAAAATTATGAAATGACTTATGAAATTTATGAAATTTAAGTCTAAGGAAAATTAAAATTAATTAAAAAACTATTCGCTACAGAATCCGTCAGCAAAACCTCATCGAATGAAATAAGCTGGATGATAAATAAAACAAGAAACAATTAAATAGATTTTTAAATAGATTTAAATAGAAACACGGAAGATCTACTAAATATGAATATTATTAATTTTCTCTAAATCGAAATAAAAGTGAATTCTTCTATTAACGAAGTTTAGAAACGATAGTAAATAAAGACAATAGAAGAAAGAAAAATGATCTAGTTCTATTCAGGTCAGTATTGAGAACAAATAATTAGTGCAAGGGGTTACATCGATTTATTGACATTTCCATCTTCTGGAGAGTGCGAGAGGGCTCGGACAAAACAAAGAATAACGTGGATCGCTGGCGACCAACGTGTCGAGCAGAATCGTCAGAGGTCTGTCGATCTCACGCATCGATCAATCGCGAATGTCATAAGGTCGTGACCGTGTCGTGCGATACGCAATGCAGATCGAGCTCTGCTACGAATATCCGAGCGAACCGTACGAATAGATCCCGTCTGCGACGTTCACCTGCATGGAGGCCGTCGCCTGTCCCATGGAAAACCTGCGACGTCGTCGACGACGGCGAGGTTCGGGGAGGGAAGAAAAGCAGAACAGAAACGATGCCGGCTCGATCACCGAAGATACATAAATGCATTAACGAACAGCGACTCCTTTCGATGGCCCCCATCTTTGCCCCCCACCCCCTGTGTCTTATCAGAAGCGACTCGCGCAAGGGATATCGGAGTCGCTGTCCGATACCCGTCCGAGTCTTTATCACGTTATATATCCTACCGTCGGCACATAGATAACAACGAAATACATCCATTATTCAGGCATTTGTTCGCATATTACGTAGGCATCGACGTGCGTGTCCGACTTATCGGAGCCGGCATATCGACGTTGCCACCTTTACGTAAGGACGCTCCGAACGCCGCTCTCGAAGGATATTAACCGGCGATCGGCTATTGTTTTTCCACGTTTACAGAAAATCGGTTAAATTCGATCTACCTCGACGTGGAGTTACGTCGAGGGAAATCATTTCCATGGAAAATCGATCTGCGAGAGGTCTGCTCGACGTGTCTGGGCTGTTCAACTAAACATCAGTCGACGAGAAACGCACGTTCGACTTTTGCAAGTCGCGACTTTTCCATCATGCCTGGCATTGTTAAAGGGGTTCCCTAGTCTAGACCAGAATTTTTAACATTTTCTTTAGCGGTTTTTATTAATATTTGTAACAGATTGTTTCGTTTATTTTTCACCCATATTTATAGAATATAAAGGTGATTAGTTCGATGTAAAAATATTTAAGTTTTTACGAGATACAGCTATCCCAGTACAGTCTCTTTTATTAATATTAGAATTTTCAATATTTCCGTCCAATCCTGGTTCAAACTATAGTCACGTTCATACTGAACATGCTTTTTACTCGTTCAGTTCAGATCAGCAGAACGGCCGGAATCGTGGCAACCGTGGAAATAGTTTCAACACGTGTTAACGCGGCTGTATTTCATAAAATATTAAATATTTTCACATTAGACTAATTATGAATATTCTTTAAATACAAAAAATATGTAAACAAATGCAAACGTATATTCCGGTTTTCTGTTTAAAAATCACAAAATAAAATCTTAAAAATTGCTATTAATTCCAGACTAGAATTTTCCTGTAAGACACTTCGAAATGATTAATAATTTTCTGAAACGTTATGATCTGTAGTTCAAGGGATATCTTTGCAGATGACCACGGAACATATAAATAGGATATAAGGATGATGATATAAGGATGAGGATATAAGGACGAGGATATAAGGATTAGGATGTAAGGATGAGGATATAAGGACAAATAGGATGAGGATACAAAGCGAACCAGTGGACTTCGAAAATGCGTCCACTCGAGGAAAATCATTTCTGCGGGAACTAAGATTCCCGGAGGGTCCAAGGTGACCACGAGGACCGGCTGGAAGTTAGGCAGACGCGGTGTCAGAGAGTTATGCGCCGGACGTGGCTTCCGCGACAGTCACGGCCGAATCTTCGGCGCGATCTCCTCGAAGATCCTCTGTTTTTGTTTTACAGCCACGTCCACGGTCACGGGTCTCCGATCTATCGCGTAAATCTAAAAGCACGCAGGACAATCGGTACAGTTGTTCGACCTCTTGCCACGCAACCGAAAAACCTTCGTTTCCTCTGTTCGCGAGCGTATCGCCCGAAATGATCTACCGAGACAGACGGCGAACGATTATTCTCTGGCGATACGCTGGTCGGATGTTAGCTCCTGGTGGCTGCTGGATGTCTGACAGCGAGGGTTGTTGGCGCGAACGATTAGCGCGATTGTCTTGCCAACTATGCTGCTGGCGCTCCTTTCTGTCCTTCCTTAGGGTTACATTGTACCGAGAAGCTTAAGATGGAAAGATCATCTCGGTTCAAAGAAGTGGATCGTCGAGAAGTTTTGGTGTTAAACTGAAAATTAATTAGAGTACTTGTAGACTGTAGTACATTCTTCTATTTTCATGAATCAACCAGAAGATTCTTTTTATATTGACCCTTCGCGATTGTATTAAGTTTATATATAGGTGTCATCTGGTCGGAATTAATTTTGTTGAACGAACAGTAATAGGCAACATGCAAGATTAAGTAAGAAAAGCAAAGTTCATTAATTCCTTTTTTAAAATTTAGATATATGTAACACAATAATATATTTTAATTTTATGTAAAAGTGAGAACAGTAAATGAATACCTTTGTGGCTGAGAATAGACATACGAAAGGGTTAAACGTACCGTATAGTATGCTTTAGCTACTGCTCTACAAAATTAAATCCTCAAGTTTGTTCGACCTACATACGTAGGCCAAGAACACCACATTGGTTGCTACATACGTATAAAAACAATATTTATATAAATGCAATACAATAGAAATACATATAATAATTATTTCGTGCATTGTTGGTATACACGTTCACAATTCGAAAATTAGCCAAAACATTTTGTTTTACACAGCATTAAATATATTACAAAAAGAATAATTGAATCCTCACGAACTTAAAGAAACTGAATCACAGAAATAGGAGTAAGTAGATCACAAAGAGGAGCCATTAATTATAAAATGTCCGTCTATCGTCCCAACATAGAGTCCTAACAGGAACGAATTGCAGCGAACCGCGGTTCAATCTTAACAAAACTAAACGACACATTCGCATTGTCTCCAGCACAAAGAATCTCGTGGAACAGAATCTCTAGGAGACAACCGAGGAAAAACGAGAAGATTTGCATGAGAATAAAGAACCTAGTTATCGATCGATTCGTGTGGATTTTCACGGTGGGAAAATCACACGGCGAACAGGTTGAGCAGCATGGCGCGCGGCATACGTGGATCGTCGGATCGAGAGAGGAGCGTCGCCGAAGATTTTCGAGCAGTCAAACAATGAGCGCGAACCCGAGCAGCGGGAATCTTCGAAAGTGTGTCGAAACGATAAAGGAATATCCTCGTCGGCGTGAAAGAGTCGCGTCAAGTTTCATCGGGGGGAGCGTCGGTGGATAGGAAAGAGGATGGAAGTTCGAACATTCAAAGCCGTGAGAATTCACCTGCACGCGGGGCTAGGCTGCTCGACGCGTGAAAACGAAAAGCGAGATGCGTTGGGGGGAGGTCTCACCCCCGCGCGTTCTTCTCGACGTTCGCCGTGGATCGGCCATAAATTGTCCACTTTGGCTATTTAAACGATAGATCATGTTTTAAACAAAAGTCGCTGTGATCCAGGTTGCGTCGAAATGGTACGAAAAGAGAGAGAGAGAGAGAGAGCGAGAGAGCGAGAGAGCGAGAGGGATAGAGAGAGGAAGATGAGAGAAAGGGGACGAAACGAAGGGAACGCCCTGAGTTTTACGCCATATATACTGAACCGACCCCATAAATCCTTCAACCGAGCACCGACGTCCACGCGGCTGTTTTCTAATATTTTGATTTATGCCGCTTTCACTGGGCTAATTTGCCGGCCTTTATCCTTTATTTGCGCGTTTAGGGGTGAAATTTGTCCCTGGAGCCGTTCCGGGCCTCGCCACAATGCACCGTGTCGAGGATCGCTTTCCGTCCACCATTGTCGACGGTGCTCGCAGCGCGGCGGTTTTGTTCGGGCCCCGAATAACGCCGAGGACGCCGAGCTCCGTCGAACCGCGGGGGTGAGGCTGCTTATACTCGGTTGCGAAACCTCTTCAAAATACCACGATACCAAAATATTTGAAGGAGCTGCGGCTCGCTCGATTTCTCCGCGCAGGTGGATACCTGGCGATCGTCATTCTCTTCAGACCGCAATTCTTCGGGTCACTGTCGGATCACTCTGTGAATCGTAATTAAAGAGTCATACAATGAAATTCAATCAGGATCACGAATTAACATATCTACAATGATGTGCGGATTATCATAGACACAATTCTCACGCAACGATGGGCATTATTTTATATTTAACCTTTTGCTACATGAATTGTTACGCAACTGCATTGCTGGAAACTTCTTCGGTCTTAGTAGTTTTCTTCATAGAACGGGACAATTTTTGTCTTTTTACGTCTTCATTTAATTTCATTCTTATACTTTGATAACAGAAACATCTGTTTCGATTTCGAAAAAATTAAGATCATTCATATTTGACGGATTAAGTATTTTTTATTAATATTTTTGTCCATTTCGTTAACTCTTTTATAAGTATTACCTAGTACGTATGCAATAATAATTTTCGTTCTGAATATGTGTATAAATTATTTTGTCAACAAACCACAATTTTTGAGAAACATTTTATGCCAAGGTTGATAGCACAGATTGAAAAATTGATTCGATGAGATAAATTTAAATGGCACGTACCAATGACACCACCTGTACATCAGTCATGATAACTGAGACGGAATGAAGCATATATACAAAAGCAAACACATCCATACAGACGTCAGCAATTTTATATAAACATATACATCATCTTCAATCTTTCTCATATAGTCCTATATTATAACAATGAATTAAAATATAAAGTTATATAAGGAAAATTATGATTTAACATTTTACCAACCAGTAGCCTATAAATCGGCATTTTATCTCGACCGGTAGCCTGTGAATCGGTTATAATGACAATCATTAATTTGTTATTTATTATCGAGATATTATTATATAATTTTATAAATATTAGATACGATGAATGAAATAAATAAAATCGATAAAATAAATATTGTTTAATGCTAACGTTATGAACAGTTTAGCAATAAATTACAGAATAATCGACTGGCAATGGTCGAGGACGTAAGGATCGCGATCTGTGACCGAAAGAGCCTGCTGTACCACCATTCCTCCGTGGAGACACGTAGGAAAGGGGTCGTAACCGGCGTCCGTTTCGGGGGCGGACAGCAACAGTCATCGAAACGGAACGACGAACCGTAAATTACGACAACGTCGCGGCTCCTCTTTCGTTCCGGACCTGCGATCTTCCGTGCGCGCGTTACGCCGCTGCAAGGAAGGGAAAAAACACGAGGCGAGCTGCTCTTCCATGCTAAACTTCCTGGGGATCCACGTGGCTCCTCCATTGTGTCCGCAATGGTTCTAATGATTCGTTCTGATCCGGCCGCGGCCCTCAGGGGTTCGTTTCATGGCGTAGAAGTCCGCGGAGCAATCCAACACCAGCACGACATCAATAAAGAACGAACAGTCAATTTTGCGATCTCGAGCATTTTTTTCTCGACGCAGCGATTGCCAAAGTCAAACTCATTAAAACGATGTAGTCGAAAGATAACATTTGTAAGTACAACAATAAAGGTTTCGCTTTATAAAACGAGTTCACTCCGATCAGCATATGATCCTTTTTCGCGAAACTACAGCAGTTCAAAGATCGATCATCTTCCGATCGAAGTTGATCCTTCGAAAAACCCTTAATTTTCAAGCATCTCTTTCTCTATCATTCTGAATTATATTTGGCAGTTGTTAGATTCTAGTTCAAAGGTCTCTTTAAAGTTTCATGAATTTCTGTTGGACGGTTTCGTTACTGAAATTGTTTTTCGCAGTTGACTTTCAAAAAATCGCGAGAAGGAGGATATTGGTGACGCGTGCCCCAACGACATTATGGGGTGTGTCTATAGGGTGGTTCATTCCGAGGGGATCATCGCCGGACGAGTAATGGCTTGGTAATAAGAGGCGGATAGGGGCTGAAGCACGCGGCGACCGGAAACGATTCAATTCGTAGACGTCTCCTCTCCAGCCTCCACCCTAACTGTTAATTTATCGTTCGGTAAGTGACGCAGCTTATCGAAAGGATTCCGGGCCAAGAGAGACCGGCATTGTTCGTTGTTTGCGAGCACCCGGCCACCGTCGATCGCCTCTTTGTGCTAGATTTTGGCTGGCTGCGGGAGTTTCCGTCGCGATCTACGTCAACGATGTCGAACAAAGTTCTCCACGGCCGGTACCCGCCGGCGAACTTTCCTCGATAATGTCCTCCTCATCGAAACTGTCCACGGTTAAAAGAGCTCGGTAACAGGGACATCTGTCCGCGGATCTACTCGGTCGCCTTCAGCGATCCTCCTAAGCTCGAGTCGAACGATCTTGCGAGGAGGAATAATAGAAACGCGGTGACATGTCGTCTCGACGCATCTGTTCGACGACGCGACTCTCGGAGACAATCGGCTGCGGTTTCAGAGATGACGAAGTTCCCGTTTCTTGGTATAGGGGAATATCTGCAGTGCTTTTATCCGACTTATTTCATAGCTCCGAGATGCAACTACTTTTCTCTCAGAGTTCTTTCAAGAAATCGTAATTGGCTCTAGAAATACTAGGTTTAAGTGGATCTGGTTTTATAAATTTTATTTTATAAATCGTAAGGATACATTTCCAGAGGCTTCCATTCATTTTTATTACAGACTGTATACGAACGAACCGATCTATCCATAACATTTTAATTCGATATATCTTTTACTCATTCCTTTTAAAAAAATCATAGTTAATTATAGAATTACCGGATTACTCTGAATTTAATTTTATGAATTTTATTTCACGAAATATAGATTTACATTTCTGTATAATCCGATCTATTATAAAAATTATAACTAGTTGTGCTAATTTTTATACATACTCGGAGCGAGTGATGTTAATCTAACGAGAAACGCTTTTATGAAGATTTATCAAATGTTCTTTGAATTTGTCGCCCGATTTTGGCCCGTCCGCTGGGCTCCTTTGCCACGCTTTGAGACAGAAGCGCACCGTCTAGGAACCAGCACCGTCGCCGTAGGATTCATTTCACGGTCGATGATTCTTTTCTATCTTCGTCGAACAATCACGTGGGTGTCCGATAGCGAAGCCCATGAAGAAACTCTAATTCGGATTTGTAGGCATTCCGGTCCCGTTGCGAGAAATGAGGCGTCGTTTATCAGCTGTCCGTACTGTGGCATGCTCGCGGCTGTTCGTAATGAACGGTTTTACCCTTGCTTCGACAGCGGCTGGGTCGGGGAAGACCCAAACCGTAAATACTATAAGTTATTCATCATTCTAAATTACGATTACCTGAACCATGGATACGTTGATTTGTTAAGATTATGTCGAAAATCGTAAATACTGAAATTACCAATTGTTTTCTATTCGGAGCCAAAAAATTGTATTTTTTTACTGCCTAATTTTTTAATTTTCTATTTCACGGTGTCCTTTTTTTCGTTGTTTACAAAATTGCACGTTGGTGAATAGCAAGAAGAATTCGCTGATCTTTTGTTCGTCGATTTTTCAAGACATTAAGAACGTAACTTCATAGTCCATGAAAAAAAGATTTTGGTCAACTATATCTAGTCATTAAGCTTTACAAGGTAAGAATATCGTGCGCGGCCTTTATTGACTGAGTTGTCAGCTGTGCAGAGTCCATCATCGTCGGTTAATTATTACTGACTTTGACGGTCAACCTGTTAACCCTGACGAAAGATACCATGGATCCCTCGCAGACGAGGGAGAATAATCGAAGGATGACGAGAGAGACGATAAAATTTTCGGAAATTCTTTGATCGCGAGGAGACGAGGCTTGGCTGCAGCGAGGTTAAAAACGATGGTACGTGAACGCGGGGGAGGATAGGTGCGGGGGTGGGGTGGGATGGCGCGAGTCCCGAATCCAACGCCGAAGCAGGAATATCGGGATAATACATTGGGGTCCAGACAGGCCTTGTTTATAATGGGTTGAACAAGGGTGCTAGAAGCCAGTGGGGGCTCCGGCCCCCCTAAGGCGCGGGTCTTATGGGGCCCCATAGGGACCGGCGGTGTTAACCGGCGGGCAGTCTCACTGCGGTCGGTGTTTGCTCATGAGCCGCGCGTGGTATTTAGGGATAACAAGAGGGCCACTTCATCATCCGCTGGAACGACGACCCCACGATCCCTTTCTGCCTCTGCTTCGTGTGTCCTCTCCTCCTCTTTCCTCGTCCGCGCCTCTATCATTTTCTTCGACTCTCCTTCTCTCTCTCTCTCTCTCTCTCTCTCTCTCTCTCTCTCCCTCCCTCTCCTTCCCTCTCCTTCTCCCTTTCACCTTTTGGTCCGCGAGTCTTTCGTTTCTCCGGCATCCGCGCCACCCCACGGTCTCCACTCCGTCTTTTGTTTCTCGCAGGAGACTGTCCGCCCGCGCGGCCCCACCTTCCCAAAGAGAACACCACACAATTCGTTTCGATTTTGGGAAATCGATTTCTCCTCGTTAACGGCCGAAATGCCTTCCCGCGGCCGTCTCGATACAAATCAACTCATGAGATCCTCTCGTAAGTTTCACCACTCACTAGTTGGACCTCTGCGAGGCTCCAACTCGCAGATCCAGAGATTCGCGAAGTTGGATCCGAGTTCTTCGGCTTGGGATGTCTGGCGGTGCAAATTGATCAGAAATCGTCCTTTACAACTTTTCGCATTGACGATTCTAAATATTAGATTGCAAGACAATCGAAGTGTTCCAGTTGCTACATAGAAAGTTCTAAAGCGAATACGACGTCCACTGATTCAAGAACTGCCTCACATCTCTGTGCCTTCTGACAAATAATGTTCTACCTTCTTTCCGATTAACTCGCGATGATTAATTTAAATCAAAGACTATTTAATCGTCTGCGCTATAAAGATCTGCTATTATTTTTCATTCACTTCTATTTTTTCGAATTTAAAACTTAGGAACGTGTGTGATGACACCTACGACGACCATTTTTTTCCGCAAAGCAAATTCCACAGATATGTTCCAGAAATTTGACGTGCAACTAGATACAGGAATACGGCTACTTTGAAAGAGTCGGTCCAGTCTGTAGTTAGAGTATGCATCGTCTCGCGTAGCCATATTTTGACGGGTTTTCGTGCGTTAGAAGGAAGCAAGTCAGAGCGGATTGATGAAGGCTGGAGCGGATCGAGGAAGCGCAGGGACGTCGATCGAGGGATCGGTGAGAAATCACGTAGGCGACGTTTCGCCGGTAGATCGATCGATCGGCCGGTCCCGATGGCAGGGAAATAGATTCCCGGCGGCTCGCCCCGAAAAATCGTCGCTCTCCTCGGGTATATGGATCCCTTTTATGGTAATGCGGTGTTTATGCGTTGACAGTTGCCGGCGCTTCCGAACCCGGGGAAAGTATGCAAATCCCTGGTAGTCAAAGATTGAATTTCATTCGGCGGTCTCTAGAAACGGGGCTCCGGCGTGTCCGGCGCACACCCGCGTGTCCATCGTCCGCAACGTTCGCGGCCGAGATAACCTTTCGACACCCGAACGACCGACGACTCGGCCGACCTTTTGACGGCAGCCTTCCTGCTTCCATATGCATCAACCCCGTCAACGAGCCCCGGATCTGGGACCTTTTGATTTTCAGCCGATCGGCTCTTTGCCCTCGGACGGCCATTTTTCCTGGCCGTTTCCCACGTGGCCGCGTATCGCGGCCCATCATTCTCCAACGGACTTCTGCTTCTGAGCACATTTTATGGATATTTAGACGCGAAGAGTTCGTCGATGGCTCTGATAGTTCGGAAATCGATGCTATATTTTCAGTGTACAGAATTGCTACACGTTCCTTTCACTTATGTATTAATTTATGCACGAGTGCGGGTAGCCAAATGTACAAGTAGTTGTAGGAAACAGATGCAATTTATGGTACCTGTGGACCTCCTTATCGAGTATATGGAGTCCTTTGGATGTGAACGAAGATGTTTTACGTTTATGCGAAGAATGAAGATCCGAAGAATGAAATGAAGATGTTAGCTAAGCTTCAAGGATTATTAGAAACTGTAACTTGCGGAGAAATAATTCTTGCAAACGTAGGTTTTTCTTTAAGTCTATGCAATGTTATGTTAGCAGTCTTAATTCGGGTATTTGGTTAGTTATTTTGGTAATAAGTAGTAAATATGTAGTTACAATGTCTTCCGAATTTAATTATCCACCCCCTAAAGAATAATTATGTACGAAGGCTTTGTTATCTTTGCTACGTTTTACTTCTTTACTAATCATTCAGTGTAACATCAATTCGTTTAATTGTCGAATATTAATTTAATTATCAACAATCACAAGTACGACATGAATTAAATATATTGAGCCAACAAGATTCGATGATCGTACACAATGAAAAATTTGCTAAACAATTTTGTGGAATAAATTAGCCTCCTCCAGATCATCAAGCTAAGACGCCACTGTTATCGGTCATAACTAAATTGTGGATTTTATGCATTTATAGCAAAAACAATTGATTGAAATATAAAATCGCGAACGCGAATTTTATAATTTTATTACGCTATTTTGAATTTGTGAATATTATTAAAAGAAACGACTTATTTTTCGTTTCAGTTCTGTTTTTTACACTGGTCTTTGAATATTTCTATTTTGCATAAAGATCCGTAGTTTAGTTATCAGTCCGTAACCGCATTATTCGAATGTTAATGGCCGTTTTGTTCTACGAAGAAAGTTGACTAATCCTTGTGTTTTTTTGTTGACGCAGCGACCTCGAACGGTAACCGTGTAGCGATTTATCCGACAAATTTTTCAATGACTACTGGCCGAGCTGTCCAGAAATAACGCGGATCACCCTTGACTAGAGAACACGGCGCGATAACGAGAACGTTGGACAGCAGTTTTCCTTTTTCCTCCGCTGCGGCGCAATTAATTTAGATAAGGCGGAACGCTCTTAAATATTCAACGCGTCGCGCTCTAGGTCACTCGGGAATCGGGCCTCTTAATTATCTAGTAGCTGGCGAATAAATTTGTCACGTTGGGACACTGTGTCGACGTCGCCGGCGATCGTGTTTCCCGCGGCTACGATCAAAACCCGCAGCAAACCGGCTCGAAGAGGATCATCCGCTGCGCCTTTGACCCCGCTGGAGGAACTTTGATCTCCGGAAGCAATAATTCCAGGCTAACTCGAATCTCCTTCCGGCTCCCTAAATTCGAGGGCACCCCAAGCTCATTGCGTATTCTTCGCGATTCGTTTCAACTCCTCCGTCCATACGATCGGAAAAAATCTCGCCGACTTTTTTCCACTGGAAAAAAATACCGGATCCGGTAAAAGTTTTATTTTGTTATTAATTTAAAACTGCGATTTGTTAAAGGATCGTGGTATCGGTGTATATTTTTTTTAAACTGAGTGTGCTCAGAATTATTCGTAATTTTATTTATCAATCTTTTTTAATGCGTTAATTGTTCCATAGCACTTAATAAAACATATGCAAATTTAGATTAATTGTTAGAAACAAGATAGTCAAATTATAATGTTTATACATATGTTAACAATCCGGATATCAACAACCGCTGTAGATCATCGCAGATTCGACAATAACAATTAACACGTTGTCAGCCGTGCCGGTAATTAAAATTCATTTTAATTTTAATATTTCCAAAAGAACTGAAGTTTATCTCGGAAATAGACCTACTATTTTTCACCTTAGCTTTCTACAGAGACTCATAGAAAGATACTTTCAGTTCTAGACTTACAGCCACGGTTAATTTCAACATTCTATCTAGACACTCCAGGTGTCCACCTTTCTCGAAGATATCAATTTATAGTAGTACTCCATCAGATCCAATAAACAGAGTGGGTATTTTAGCTAACAAATATTTGATAGAAGTTTAACTTTCATATTTCCTCTATAGCTTCACTAAAAAGAAAACTCTGTAAAATTTTTGTATATACAATTATATATTGCTCCACTCGTCCTCCCGCGCGAAATACAGTGGCTGCTGAAAGTCGCCTTTCGTCCAGCAAGGATTAACCACTTCGGTACGAGCGTCGACTATAGTCGACGGCCACAGATGAACACGCACAGCCGAGTGTCGACTATAGTCGACGGCCGTGATATGAAAGCACACGGCCGAGCATCGACTATAGTCGACTATAGTCGACTGCCAAGAACTTTTGCCTTATCTCTACAATTGCAGTGTTTACGTCCAGAAATACACATAAATAAGCTTTTCTCGTCAAAGATCTGTAAAAGAGCAAAACGGATTCACTGTCGATGCACGAAGTAGCATGCGAATGGTGAGTGCCGGCTCTGGGCACAATTTCGTGGCCGATGCGCGCCGTACCGAAGTGGTTAATGATATTTATATTTAGTATAGCTTGCATAAAATCTTCACCACGAGTCTGACTCGTTATTACAGTGCAAGGGCTTAAAAAGAAGCTTAATATCACTGTTAGTCAAAATCTGCACAAGTTGGTCACATCTCCTCATAATAAAACCTCAACATAAATAAATAAATCGTTTGTTTACTTACAAAGGCGGACTGCTCGCGAATCCTAGCATTGCGCGAAAGGTGCTGTTGGGAGCACCCGAAACAAAACCAATCGGAATCTTTCGGTGAATCTCGGCAGGCATAATTTTTCCATTTCGGCTCGCGCGGGATCTACCGCGCGGTCGGTGGGTTACACGAAAACAAACGCGCGCTAATGCGAACTAATGTCACCGGGCCGAAACTAACGACCCGACTGTTGTTTCTACCAGTCGTTCCGGCGTGTCTCGTCAAAGGTAAAAACCGTCCGGACAAGCCGGGGTGTTCAAGAGGGTGGGCGCCGGATTTTCAGTCGAGATCCTGTCCAGCGTATTTTTTCCGAAGATCATGCGACCGATCTGACAGCCGAACTTCTTACTGCCTTAGATATCGGCGATATCGTTCGACACGCTTGAAACGATGTTCCGGCCGAATTTTTTCCGATGTTCGACAACCTTTTCCCGATCTCTTCGATCTTGCATTTGTAAGCCGAATTCTTGGGGGAAATCGCGGCGCACGGTAGTCAATTTCAATCGTGAAAAAGAAAGCTTCCAGTTCGTGGAAGATGCTGTTTATAAATGCAGTGAGCCTGAAAGAATAATTAGAAAACTGTCCACGTTTAAGTCGCGTAACCTTATTAAAAACATTCATACGACGATGAGCATGATCTCATTTGAAAGCTTGAAGACTCTGTGTTCATACACCACATCGACATTTTTCTTCTAAAAATTGTTTATACGTTGTAGCAGGTGGTAAACTGATATACGCTGTTCCTCTAAAACACCAGAAACTGAATCGTCTGTAAAAACATAGCCAAATCACGGATTTCTACAAACACTGGAAAATTTGTCTCTGAATTAAAGATACCACGAATTTGGAGATCTTCCTCTTCATATTGATCCCTTAAAATTTGATGTACGATTTTTTCTAGTAGTTTTATCAAGCTTTCAATGCAAGATTCAAGCTTCTGTTTCTATTTTATAAAACAGCGTGAAAAAAATCGCACGTCAACTTTTTTGTAGTCGTTGCAAAGAGGAAGTGTCACTCATCAAAATCGTGGTAATTTTTCCCAGGACAAAATTTTTTCATTGATTTTACAGACACTTCAGTTCGCAGTGTCTTCGAGAAAAGAACGATGAGAGTAGACTCGGCGGTGCTAGGCGAACGTTCGCAGGAATCGTTCGTAAAATACGTGACGGTTCTCGGGAACGATCGTGGTACACCGACTCCACCCGTGGCATGGATGTTCTTTGCGGCCTTGACCGGCCAGGAAATCAGAGTCGCCACGAATTCAAATTTGTACAAGCGTGGAACATCGTCGTCCGAGTCGCGTCGCCGGTTACGACGATAAACTACGCGTTTGATCGGCTTGTAAACGTCCGTTCGTTCTCTCTCGGACTCCGGGCAGGCGCCTCGGTTCGTGGGGACGACGATCGACACGAGCGTCGAAGCATATTTAACGAACCGGCCGGGCGCGGCGCGGCGCGGCCGCGGTAAGAAGACGAGCGGAATGTCACGAGGCCGATTCGTCCGCCGCGGCCCGCTCCGGAAAATATCGGTGACGGGAAAACCGATTCCAGATACGAGCTGTTTTTCCCCCGGCCCGATTTATTAATACCCATGAGCCCGTGCCATCGAACAGCCAACGGCAAATTAGGGTGAACCGTCGTCGACTCCACTCGTGAATCTTTTCGACCCTTCGTGAAAGGAGATGACTATCGTTTTGTCCTCCGAGGACTACCGTTGCTACCGACGAAAACTCATGAATTCGACGCTAATTTATCGTCCCGGGACACGGCCCTCTGCCCTTCGCCCCCTGCATCCGGGATGACGCCTCACGGAACCGTAGCCCTAGAATTCTCGCCGAGTCCCAGAGATTAATTGTTATACACTGCGGAAATGTTCTCGCGCGACGAATCGCACGCGGTACGAGATTTTTGGTCTTTCTTCAGCTACGTGGACTGAGATTGAAGAATTATGTCCGCAATCTATGATCGTTACGTTCAAAACGATTTTCAGTTAAATTTACAACGCTGATGAAGATTAGAACTTCAATCGCAATTCCGTCTTGTCAATGTCTGGACAATTGTATGCTGTCAAGCCATTCACTTAACCATTTGACGTACCATTTTCTTCGCAGTTACTGCAGTTAGAAATTTTTTAATCGCACTTTCGAAATTTGCTATTTTAATTGTAATTTTTCCATTTCTCAATTTCTTATAAGGGCCGGAAAATTAATATTTATTCCATTCCAAAATTTACTTGATTGCTTATATATCAATGACAAGAGTCCAGAATTTTATTCCAATTTTAAAGAACAGAATAGCATTCGTCCCGATTAATACAATAAATGAAATAGAAATATTATAAATATTATTTAATGGAAATCTTATGAAAATAGAAAAATTTAAGTAAGATTTAATTACCCTATTATAGCCGAAATGATTACGGCCGATTGAGCAGTCGGTAATGTTTAAAATTGAATGTTGTGTAGAGCGATCCTCGTGTTAATGCTACCTCTGATTTCATGCCTAAAATACAAGGATTACTTTAAAGTATTATAACTTAATGAAACGAATTGCAGTGAAGTTTTCTTTTCTAAAATAACGGAGAAGAGTTAGATTTTGTTTAGTTGAAAACTTCAACTCTGAAAAGAATTTCATAAAGTCCATACGTTTCGTACTTTAAATATTACAAATACGACTTCACGTTTAAAAGATTACAGTAGTCAGGCTTCGTTAAACATAAAATTCAAAGAGATTATTTTAAAGTACAGGCTTTAGGCTTTCATTTAAAAGGATGTCATCATCCCACGATGATTTTTGCGGAGATATTGTCAGTTAAAACTCGTAAACTTTTAACCAAAATTTATCTATGCTATAATTTTGTTGAGCAGTGTATATAGAATATTTTAAATATTTTAATATTCTAAATATTCTAACTATTTTTAAATATTCCGAAAAATGACAAATTAATAGATAAGCAACTAACAGAAAGCAGAATAGTAGATCCATGAATTTTCTAATTGAATAAACTTCAGTGATCAAATTGTACCAGGAGTACTTAACATTGCACTAGTAGAACATGCGCACATGTGCATATTCAGCAACAATTTAAGTAACCATGACAATTTGCCACTCGCTACGAACCCAGTATTGCAGCCGGATAATTGCAATTTCCGTGTGATACTTTGATGATCAGACTCTTCCAAGCTAGAAACGAGAGCTTGTAGACAATTGTAAGCGCATCTCAAAGCGAAGACACGGTAGAAATAGTAAAAAGCAGCGAACCGGAAAAAAATTCGACGACGACAAGGACTACGACGAGGACGACGGTGAAGAAGAAGAACAAGAAGCAGTGGAAGAAGACGAAGAAGAAGAAGAAGAAGACGAAGAAGAAGAAGAAGAAGAAGAAGAAGAGAAGCTAAGGGAGAAAGAGGTCCCTGACGCGCTCGTGATTCCCTTTAGGCTCGAGCTACGGTGCATCCGCGATCCGGCGCAGCATCGCACACTCATACTCGCAGACACACGCGCGCGAGGGGGATAATAACCAATTATTTTGGAGTATATAATTAGAAAATTACGGAGTCAGCTCCGACACAACGCAGGGACCCGTTCGGCTCTCGGTTCGTCTCTTTCCGACTTCCGAGCGATTCGACGTCGTCCCTTTCTCGCACCGGGTCCGTCCCTTTTTCTCTTGCGGGCTCCTTCGTGTGGCGTCAGAATTGAGATACAGATACCACGACCCAAAGTATAGACCGTGTAAGCACTCGAGTCGCATGTGGTCCATCTCTCTCTCTCTCTCTTTCTCCTCTTCGTTCCTCCCCCGGTTCTCTCCTGCACCTCTTCTGCTCGTCATCCTCTCGCACGGCTCCTTCGTCCGACTCGTTCCTTCCTTCTTTCGGCTCGCCCTTTCCTCGTCCTCCTCTTCCTTCCTCTTCCCAGCTCGTCGTCGCCTTACTCCGTACCGTCCTGTTTCTTTTCTCCTTCGCCCGTTCCCGTTCCCTGCGATCCAGTGCGTGTAGGTGAGGGTGTAGAGGTGGGCCGACCTTATGGCCCTGGGCTACCGGGCTTCGTACCTAAGCTGGCCCTTCTATACGGGGTGTCTCGCATCGAAACGTTCCCGAGCCAGTACGATCTTGCCCAACAGTGGTCCCATTTCTCGAAAACACTCGAAACTATCTGCTGGGAACGATTCCATCGAAAATTCATACGCTATTCAGAAGTCAGACGTTCTGTGCTGTCCTCTAGAGTTTCGTCATTTAGTGGTATACACTGTAGAGAGGACTCGGTTCTTTCGTGGCAAAATATAAACGAATACTGTGCAAATATACGGGAAAAAGGAACGGGTTACTCTTACGAAATTGAATTTGTGTGTTCCTTAAAATTCTTCCTCCTGTATTTTTAGGAAATTGGTAACATGGTAGTGTACAAGAATGATCATCTAATTATCATTTTGCAAATATTTGTAATTTAATCGAACTGCTTCATAAATGGGCACCCGCTCTAGATAATTCACTTGAATACCAGTGCACGTATGATAGAATTGATAAACGATTAATTACGGAGCAAGTCATCGTTGCTAAATTGAGGCAAACACCATCGCTATACGAACTGGAACGAAAAAAAAATCGGAAGCGTTCATGGGAAGGTATATATCGGGAGAAGAAAAACTTTGTGATACAAGAGCCGCGATTACTCTGTCGTTAATCGAGACAATTGCACGCTGCGTCGCTGCACGCAACCGCGAGCACGAATCGTACTCGCGAAATAATTAACGATCATGGGATTACAGTGATTCGGCGATCTTAGCACCGTTTTACGAGGTCTCCGGTGTCTCGGCGGCAGAATTATCCGTTCAAGTAGAAAATTACACTGTTGCAATTCACTCGGCAGCGGGGAGCAAAAGTCCGAGCGTATGTTCGACATTCAATATTTTATCACTGGTCGGTCCGAGTCGCTAATTCGCTGAAAATTATTTCTGTCCGAGGGACGTTCCTGCTTGGCACGACGGGCATAATGAAATGTTTAGTTTCTTATCGGAGGCGCTGGGAAGAGTCATCGCGCTTAATTGCCAGTTACACCGTAGAATCCGCCTCGCAGAAGCTGCGCGCCGCGTTTCGGACGCCTTGTATAGCAGGAGGCGAGCCCCGCTCGGCATGCAGCTCGCGACGCGCTAAATTATTAATCCTAAATTCTTTCGCCGCCATAATTCTCGCCGGATGATTCGTCTCGAATTAGTTCCTATTAGGTGGTAGTCGGGCCGGGTTAAATCGCTGGGCCCGGCTTCGGCGGGCGCGGGCCGGGGCGCACTTACAATTTAAAATCGACTTGTCGTCGTTGGCGGTTCGCAGAGGCACGACCGGCGGTCGTGCAGCCGCGAGACGGGTTATTAGGTTTCGTTTCGAAACGGAGAATCGTCGCACGATTACGATTAGCGAGGAGGCGGCTCGTTAACCGGAGGTAATCGACCGAATCCGAAGACGATTACAGCGTCGGCCGCGGAACTTTTCTGATTCCCGCGCGGATCGGTGAACGAGATGCGGACCGATCTCCTCGTTAACCCACGAATCTTCTCGCAATTATCCCTGCAACGTACCTAAGACTCGCGTTTCCAGCTGTCCCGCAATCGCTGCGAGTACGATCGCTGTCGAAAATCATCGTTACGTCCCGATCGTTTCTGCGACCTTTAGCAATTCGGGGCGAATCCATTAATCGTTGCGGAGCACGCGTAAAATTCACAGTCGAAGTGTCGTTCTCGTTGTGATTGTTAATGTTGGTTTGGTTACTGGAGAAAGTCTTCGGTAATATATATTTGAAATAATGCTTTATGCAAACAGCGCTTTAATAATAGAGAGATACAAAGGTAACTTGACGGACTCACTCAGAGGACTAACTAACTGAAGACGTACGAGCTCGATACAAAAGAAACATCCATCCATACATACATATTATCTTTGATTGTGAACTCTCTGAGAGATATCACGATTATAATGTAAAATCGATTATACAGATCTCACAGTTAAAGGTCTTTATCTTTTAAAAGACCTCCCAAAGGTCTTCGCGTCTGAGACAGCTTCTTTGGTTTATAGTGATCGTCTGTACTCTACCCACTCGTAGAACATACAACATCCTTATCCTTTGCATTCTGTCATTATTTTAATTAAATTTCTCCCGACGTCCTTCTGTGTCTTTATATTCTTCTATACTTGAGAATTTCCATAGATTTTCAGTATATTCATAATTACACTGTGGACTTTGTTTTTTAAGGACGCACACGCGAAATGCGAGTACAGGAAGAAGGAAGAAAAAAGCGTAAGAAGTGTAGAGAACAAGTGAAGCTCATTTTTCTTTAAGTATCAATTTATTCCGGGTATCCAATTAATGATTATAATTGCTATCAAATAGGCTACATAATTTGATGAAGATCTGTTTGGAAAGAACAAATAACGTGAACGTAGTTTTATGCGAATAAAACACGATGTAATTGATCTATGGCGAGCCTGTTAGAGAGTCTTATTTCAACAAGAAGTAATAGCAAACAGGAGAGAAACAGTTGATAATAGGTAACAAACTCTTTCACAGTTCATTTCCTTAACACGTTCCCTGTCATGTGTACCACAGATGGTACATGCTTGCATATTTATTTAATGGGCTAAAAAATAGTTTATAACAAATCTAGAATGAAAGAATTAATTTCCACCACATGAATGGATCGTAATGAAATTGTTTCATTATTATACACATTTATTAATAATTACAGATAATATAGCAAGTTTTAGTGAAATAATAAATGACTAGAGTGAAGAATCGAGTAAAAATAGCTCGGCATAGAACGTGTTAAAAAACCGACAGATTTGTTCCGAGTGGACTAAATGAAGAATGCTCTGAATTTTGCTGGTTGTATTACACTCTTGATTTTTCAGTATAGAGAGTTTCGCAGCAAGGTTCGTTTCTAGTCGGCACCGTCTCCGCGGCTCGATCCAGGTCTACCCGCTAGAAAGGAGAAGGATGGAACATCAAAGGTTTCATCGACGATAGATTATACACCCGGTACAGAAGCTTCACCACCCACTCGAGCCTGGACCAGCCCCGCCGGATCGTGATACCCCGCGGACAAATGCCGATAATTGCATTTCGCAGTTCGTGAATTCCTTCTTTCCTTCCCCGTCCGCGTCCTTTCTGCTTTTCCTCCCGCTTGCTCCTCGCTCCCGATCCATCCTCGGACCTGTTCTCCCTTCGATTCGGCCCGCAAACGAATTTTTCTTCGCGTCGCACTAGAAAAATATACTAAAATACCTCGAGAATGCAGACAGGACCCCGTAATTACGCGAATTTTTCGTCGTAGCATCTACACGAAATTCTTCGACAATGGAGCCTCTCAGCTGAGAAATGGCGTAACTCGCGTTACTTAACGCATTCGTGACCGCTGACGTAAGTTCACGTCATTTTAAATTCTATTAAAACAGGGATACAAATTACAAAAATCTTTTAATTTGAAACAACGCATAGTCGAAACATTGATATCTCCAAACAAATTTTATTATTTTTATCCTTGCTTTAATGGTACAAGTTTTTCGGCAACCAGTTTCAAAATTTCATTATTTTCGCCGGTATTCAGTACTTAAAACGGAAAAAATTTGCCGGTCACTTAGAATGTGCCAATTAGAATGTGAAAATTAGAAGTTTGTGTACTGCTTCATAATAAGTTAAGACTATGTAGCTTTATTGCACGAAAATATAGTAAGACAATAGTAATAACATAATTTGAAACAAACTTTAAAAGGAAAAGTTGCTAAATTCTTTACCACTTTCTACACTGCAAGTGAATTCTGCTTTAAAAAAATTGTATGATCAATTAAAAGAATTTTTAAAAAGATTTACTTAATAGGAAGACATTATATTTTACGAGAGTCCTTTAGTTAAGTATTATAGTGGTGTAAATCTATATGTTGCGTGGAATAATGAAGTAAGTCCAAAACTCATTTTATGTTAATATAAAAGTAAACAATTTTAATTCGTAAAAGAAACAACTATACTTAATACTAACCATCCATATATACAATTAACTCATTCTTTATTATTTTAAACATATGCCATTTGTCGATTAATGGTCCCAATTGCTCGGTTTCTCTGTATTCAATTGTCTAAAAAATTCACTCCTCTTGACACTCCTATTCGTCTGACTCGCAAGAGGCTAATAAATTAATTCATGAATAAAACAACTATACTTACTACTACCTATTTATATACATATGTATAATTAACTCCTTCTTTATCATTTTAAACATATGTCATTTGTCGATTAATAGGCTCGATTGCTCCGTTTCTCGATTTTCAATTATCCAAAAAATTCATTCCACTGGGCTCCTATTCGTCTGACTCGCGAAACGCTAATAAATTATCCTCCCTGAAAAACCCATCGAGCTTCTATGTTCAGATTCTTTCCAAGGATTCGCCCTGCGCTCCGCAGAAGAATTTCTTCGGCGCAGTCGGTCGTAAACCTTCGGCAAGAAGGACTGCCATCGGTCCGAGTTGTAATAACGAGTTGCAATGGTTTAATTTATCGCGACTGCTGCCGTGATTAGTACCCGCGTTGCTTCCACGTTAACAGGCACCATCCTCCTTCATCGAGGACATCCGCGGCTTATCCGGCCGATCGAATCGGGGAGCCGCGATTCCTATCGTTTTGAATTCAAGTGACTCGATTGGTAATAACTACCTCGGACCGCGGAACGCATACGTTACCGCTGATCGATTAATAAGCAGGAACCTGGCACGGGAATAGTCCTAGTCGAAGGGCGGTTTCCTTACGAGCGGCGTCTTCTGCAAATCAGGTTTATCCGCAACATTTAACATAACACTTACCATGAAATTTTCTCCATTTTTTAATACGATATTAGGGTATTCGATGTTTTCCTGGAAAGTTGGAATAACCTCCGGAAGATGACAATAAACACAGCTACTGTCATTAGCTGACAAAATACACGTATAAAATAGCTGAAACGCTCGCGGCTGTCGATGCCTTCGCACTCTTGCTGAAAGACGTTCTGCGTCTCGTTGCACCCCCGAGAGGGTTGAAGCCACGTCTCGCGGGTAAGAAGGCAGAAGGGCAGCCTCGATGGTGTACGTGCGTGACGTCAATATGTCCAGGATAATAAGATGGCCGGCGATAAAGTGGTGGGTGTAGATACAAGATAACAATCAGCTGCAGTAGCTCCTGGCAATCTCGTGATTACAGGCTTAGCCTCCAGTCGCTGCGTCTCTCTTTCGCCTTCCATCGCTCGCCTCCTTTCTGCCCCTTCTCTTGCTCTTTTGCCCTTGCGCCCTCCCCCCACGCCGTCGCCCTTTCCTCGGCTCTCCTCTTCCATCTCGTTCGCTATCCGACTTTCTCCGAAGCTTTACGATGTACTTCATAAGCGATGTAGACGATCTTCACAGTGGATCGAAGAATGTAGTGACAGTTTCTGCGAGGAAGAGCAGTCTTCACCAATCTGAACTCGCGCCTTTTCCTAGCAATTGCTGCTAGTAATGCATCGATATAGTAATGCTAAAGTTATCCAAATTTCTAACAATTGAGAATAGGATTTTAGAGGCTTTTAGGATCGAAGAAAGGTTTCGAAATCTAGTATAGAGGATTTGGCACATGTTTTTTTAGATGACGATGGAACCATTTCATTTCTTGTTCTCTAGGAATCTTTCACGTTTCAAATTTGTTCTGTTATAGAAAATATCGTTTACTGATTACTAATTATTGTTCCAGATCCAGCAAAATTATATCATTGCGTTTAGTCGAAGGAATTGTTGTTAAGTAAATGGAGTAGGAGGCAAAACAGAACTGTATATTTAATCTGTTCGAATATACATGTGACAATAGTATTAGAATTGATCTTGCGACTCTCTTAACACTTACATTTTACTCTCTTGACTCTCTTTACGTATTGACATTCATACAAATCACGCGCAATTAGTTATCACGCCACAGTATTTTCTTTCCGTCATTCAAAGAAAATATAATTTTAGACATCTAGGTTTATAAGTCATTAATACAGAAATATACATAACATCTTCTATAAAGTAGAATAGAGTATTAAGTTTTAATATTAATGTTAATCTAAAAATTGTCAATTATCTCGAGAGTGACAATATCTGGTTTTAAAAAGAAATTATAAATAAGAAATGGTGACCTTTTACCAAAGTTCTTAATGAGCAATGCCAAAGAACCTGGCATACGACAATAATTACATTCGTCACTCTTGCACCATCGTACAATATAATTATCAATCACACCAGCATATCGCTCGTACCGTTCCGCATCTCCTTATACTCTGTGAAATTGGAAAACCAACACTCCAGTTCTTTCTCTCGCCTTCTCAATTTTCGCGCATCGAATGTAGCCGGCTGACGATGCAAAACGAGAAGAATCCGCGGTAGGCTCACGGTGGTGACGGTGGTAGGGGGCGGGCGCGCCATGCCCCCGGACCTCTCGCCGGCCCCTTGGCCAGAGGTACCTCTTAATAATAATTTTGATCGGCAAATTGGCGTGGTGCATATTTCAGGCTTCGATCGTTATCTCGCGAAACTTTCGGCCCTTCTTGCGGTTCCGATCTGCGCCGGGCCAACGGGTGGGAAGGGGGTTGAAAGGAGAAGGGTGAACCGCCCGGGGGCTCGACTCGCTCCAAGAACGTCTCGCGGACCCGTCGCCGGAGAACGATCTTCTTCGAGGCTGCACCCGCGAGACGCTTAAAAACGAACAGACCTTCCGAAGTCTCGGACTCGCCTGCCGAAGAATTTTCAGCTGGTTCTTGCGAAGGGCCCTTCGATGAACTGTGAATCCCTTGGAGATTCTTAAAGTCACTGCGTGTCAGAGGTAAACGATTACGAATGCGACAAGAGCTATTTTTTGATTGACAATTTTGAACTTTGATTGACACGCAGGAACGTCGTGCAAACGCTAAATTAATTTTTCCTGCCTATTGACAATTTATTCCAATTTCCTCTTATGTATATGATAACATACGTTTACAACAAGTTAAATAGTCAATAAGAACAAGAATTATTTCCATCGCAAAGTATAATTTTAAAGTACAATTCCAAAGTACAAAGGCGAAAGGGCTCAACAAAATCAGGTAAGTAAAACAGGTTTATTAGGTGTGGAACTTGTAAGAAATGTACTAAGACATTTTAATTTCATTGTATAGTTTCAAATATCATCAAGATGATTGAGCTGCCATTTGTTATCAAGATCAGCTATGTCAATTCAATGTTTGAAAAGTACGATACGATAACAATTACAAAATATGTAAATGAAAGCTAAATCTGCTATAAACAGTCCTTATATGTACATATAAGTCCGTGGATTTATAGAAGTCGGTAGAACGTAAAATCGTTAGAAATAGCAACGGTAACAAGCTCCGCAAGTGGACGGCAGCTTCCCGAAGACTTGCTGGCGAGTGTTTAGGCGATCGGAGGCGGGTCAGAGACAGTACTCTGCCGGCTATCGTCGGGTAATCTTGTAGCCCGGTCAGTAATCGCATTGCGCGGTCACGTCGGCGAAGTTTCGCGGCGTGTCGGGTCCTTGGAGCTGGGAATAGTTTGGCGGGTCCGGCGCGAGTCGTCGCGAAGCGAAGGACGCGGTGCTCGATTTCAAACGCAAATTCGGCGTACGCCGAGACTCCGCAGCTGCGAGTCCCTTTGCGAGTTTCGCCCTTCCCCTGGCAAGGATCGTGGTCGGCGAAAGTTAGCGCGGGACGATTCGATCCGCCGCCAGGCTAGCCATAATCGAATCTCCGGACAAGCTTAATCCGTTACAGCCGACGCTTATGACGCCTTAACGGCGCGATCGGGAGGACCCGAGAGGGCCAACTAAGCGCGATGTTTCGCCAACTAATTCCAAGTACTACCTATTAAGCCTCCTGGACCGAGACGACGCGACCCGTCTTCCCAACCAGGTACTTCCGGAGGACACGGAGGAAACGCCGTCGTGAAAAACACGTTTCGCTGCTCCTAACGAGACGTCAGATTCACGCGGACCTCGAGTCCTCCGGCAGGAATCGCGTCGTTTCGAGATCGTAAAAATTCGGGTCACGAGTCCCCGGCAGTAAATAAAACCATTGTCTTTTTCTCTCCCCTCCTGCTACCATCGCTGACATATTTCTTCGCGCTCCTCGCATCGCTCCACGCGCGGCCTATCGATTCCCCACTCCCTCGCGACCTAAACGAAACGTTAAAGCTAAACGACCGGCTTTTCTTTTTTTATTCTCACAGACGGTCGTCGACAATTTTTATTTCGATGCGCAACCGTGGTCGCTGAAATTATTCTGTCAACCGCGGAGAATGCATCACTGGTGGCTAGGCAGAAAACGGTAATGTAAAGTTTCGCTAAACTAAGGCGAGTCGTTGTTTTTCGAAAGGATCCTCCTACGATACTTTCTAAGAAAACTGCAGATTTTATGTCCTTGTGATAAAAATTAATGCAAACGAAAGACAATGTCTCCAAATATGTTCTGCTTCTTGCAACAAGCGCAGGCAATTATTACTGTAGATATCAGCCCTATTTACAAGTCCAACGTGTTAAAATCTAGAAATCTAAAACTTGATCTGAAATTACACTTTGAATATATCTTTCTACACGATTAATAACCGTGACTCTTCTGCAAAATACAATCTTCGAGTAAATCCAATATTAAAGCGTCGCGTCTGTTTTATGAGAATATTTCCAAAAAATCTGTCAAAGTTGACTGAAATACTTTCGCGCACATAGTTTAAGATGAACCTTTGGATTCGCAATTATATTACAACATGCAGAAAATCGTGCCAGGATTTCGAAAGACTTGGAAGTACCGTTGAAGGGTCAACTCGGAAATTGAAAAATTTGAACGCTGCTAAACAATTTACCGACGTGCAACGTTAGGATACAAGGAAAGAAGTTTGCACCGTTTCCACAAGATGGCAGCACAGTGACGAACAACCCCGCGACTGCTCGAAAATTCTCGTCGAAGGGATGCAAGGGAAATTTTTCCACCCTTTCCGACAGAAAAGGCCGCGCGCTGCTGCCACCTGCAGGCGGATTTCCACACCGATCTCCTCTCTTCTTCTCCGGACGCCCTGTCCTTTTTCAAGCTTCCCCTCCAGTAGCGCCGTCCCCACCGCTCGGCCATTGTCCCCACCGTCTGCAAAGTCTCCTTTCACGGTACCCGGCGAGCTTCTCGGTCTCGTTCGACATTTCCCGTCTCGCTTTCCTCTCTCTTTCCGCGTCTTATCGCATCTTTGTGTCGACCCTTTATCCGTTTCGTCTCCCTGCCGGCTGTTCTCCCACCCTTTCGCTCTCGACAGGGAAAGCTTCGGGTACGCGAGCTACCCGCGCGGACAACCCGCCACGAGGGAAACCTATAGCGTGGCCCGCCGTAAAATCCCTCGTAGCGTATTTCGTATTAAAATATTAAAATATTCATTCGAAGCATAAAGGCAGTGAAATTACGCCGGTTACCGTCCTCCATTCACGCACGGGGGTCGAGGCGATCGTTCTTTTTTACGGCCGCCGCGACCTACGACACGACACGGACGGTCTCGTTTCCGAACTTTTCTGCCGATCGCGTCCCATCTTTTATTTCTACGCATCGATCGGTTAATGCAGTTCTCTCTTTCTTCGCGCCAATCTAAACACGATCATTTCCTCTCGATGGTCCTAGTTCGATCCTGTTGCCACGGCGGCCGCGGCGATACTTTAGCCACCTGTCAGAATCTTGTGTTGGTGAACGAATTCGATATCACTATCCATTAAATGTGATTCAGATTTCTAGTAACTAGAATCCGTCCAGTTTGAATGTTATATCTTTCTGTCCAGTAGAAATATAATTCTGTTCTCTTGTCGTTGGTATTTAAGAACCCGTGTAAATATAGATACATAATAATAAGTCATTTCTCTTTCCTCTGCGCAAGGAGTTAATCTACGATCTATCATCTTTCGTATGTAAGACTTTGGCTGCATGGTTTCTAGATATTTTTATGCTATCGCTTCATGATTTCATGCAAGGATGCGAAGATACTATTAAGTTAATTTCTCACAGCAATTATTGACTGTTTGAAGTACGAGATAGACGCTGACATAATTTAGTAACTCGACTGAAACTTCTAGAAAGTCTAAAGTCATTCCTATTTAATTCCTTATCACAGAGAACTATTATCCTTCGGATGAAACGCATTCGTCAGCTTCGCGCCGCGGTTTCTGCAACGACAGCTATCGACAAATAATTCGCACAAGAGTCAAGGGTGCAAATAGACGACATATGTCGCGGACGATGCAGCAATCACTTGCTCTCGCTTGTTACAGGACAACCTATATGTCGCCAGAGAACTCTCTAGGTACCCCAATGTTCCATCTTCCCTTTGTCGCTCACATTGACGGTCAGCTTCGAAATTCTTATCGAGATTCTTCCCCGAGGTCGAGGGTCAAACGGTGTCTCTCCGTGACAGCGTTTCCTGTCCCCGACAACGTTCCTCACAAATGTTTTCGCACCCCACGGTGGTGTTCTCGCGCGGAACAAGGTGCAGCAGCAAAGCAGGGACAGGCAGGCAGGCAGACCGCGCCCCCCAGGGCTGCCGTTGGGTCAGAAAAGACCGGCTAAATTATGCAAGCAAACGTTCAGGTAGTAAAGTGTTTTCACGTAGAGCGAGGAACAGGCCGTTGCCGCTCGGCTCGCTTCCCCCGTTTCCTCCGTTCGTCTCTGTCGCTCTGCTAAGAGCCCGCGATGCTCTCGCCTCTCACCCCTTGCGCAGCACAACCAGCCAACTCGCTACCTGTCGGGTCCTAAGCAAATATTTCTCGGCAACGTTCGATCCAATTTGACGCAATGGGGCTGCGCGAAATCGAATTAAGGGTGCATTACTCGAAGCTGGCTCCTGCAGTCCCGATCGATCGAGACATCGAGTCGCGCCGCGAGCCGAGCCAAACGTTAAGATCGTGCGAGATCTTGGAAGCACAAAGATCTCAGGATCTGCAACGGTCAGCTCAATTTCGACCCTTTGAGTATTTATCGAAGAAGATTCTCAAACTACTTTCCGCGTGATTCGATCATCCGGCAATGATTTGGGGTAACTTTTGACGCGTTCCACTTAAGGGAGGTTTGACCGTTTTTATTAATATTTTTTAGTAAATCGTTTTACACAATGTGAAATGTACCAGATTTTAATTTTACGTTTATTGTACTTGACCGTATAATAAGGCTGAGAGTGTTTGCAGTTAGCGTTACTCTTAAAACTATCACTAGATCGAATAAATTTGAAATTCGTAACTGTACCGCGGATTTTATGCACGATACAAATTTACCGCGTTAATTGTCATCTTTTTCTTAACCAATCACTCGGCAATCGGCATCTAAAGACATTTCTATCAGAACACCGTACAGGTGCACACAGATTCAACCGGCACGTCCACGTTCGTGCTAATGATATTTAGCAAAATTTGCTCGAAACTTTCGGGACAAGTTTTGCGGAATATTACGACGCGATGGGTTAACGCGGAAAATGTATGGGCACTTGATAATCCGATTCCCGCCATCAATTTTGAATTATTCGTCGAAGGGTTGACAAAGCAGCGAACTTTCTCGAATTTTTCAGGCTAAGTAGGATAAGGGTGACAGAGTCTCGAGGCCGTGGCGCTGCTCCGAAAGGGTCGCGCGTGTAATAAAGTTGGCAAAGATGCGATAATGGCGGGCTGGCATTAAAATGCTCGTAATTCCAGCGAAACAGTCGACGCGCGGCCGTGTAATAACGGGCCGCGTAAATGACAGAGCCGAGCATAATTGGCATCGGAGGTGCGCTCGAAATTCCTAGGTTCGGTAGGAGCTCGGCTATACTTATCGTTTGCGAGCGGACCACGAGAGGTATCGCTAGCCCGCGCCGGTTGCTCGGCCGCTCGCTCTCTTCCGCGAGAGGAGTCTTGTCAGTCGATATTACACGCCGCTAGCCTGAGGACGTGCGTGCGGATTTCGCGCTGAAAGCTTCAAACACTTGCCCTTCGATTTCTTGGAAATTCCGAGGCGCGGGAAAAATCCGGAAAAACGAGGGATCTGTGCGGCCGTTGGCGGTAACAGCGGATCGAGGTGGTTGCTACCGTGGACATCGACGATGGTGGCAATTCTCAAGGACAGTTTGCGGTCCCTTGCGCAAAATGCAAATTGTTCAGCAAAGTTAAACAGAAATTGCTTTCCTTCGTTTATCAAGACGAGTGGGTTGAAATATAATCCGGCGGTCCTCCTACGCGCCTGAACTTCTGAAACAAAAGTACCAATGTGGGGTGTTCGTCAACCCCCAATAAGACGTGACATTTATTGATAATAATATATGAACATTTATGTATATATATTTTATGCCTCTTTATTTAGTATAAAATAATAGTAATTTAATGGAACCTCGCATGCGTGTATTGCCGGATTACGTTCGTTAGGAATGCGTGGAATTTGATAAGTTATTGCGAGCAATTATTTCAACACGGGTAATGTCTGTCGCATGAAACAAGAAAGTTGGAATCAAAGATAGTAAATAAGATCGATTGGCAATTAGTAGGAGACCCCTTGCACAGCATAGCACGGTGCAGCGGTAGTATACCAAAGCGATGAGCTTGTAGGAAGCTGGCAGGACCGTCATAGTAGGAGTAGCAGAAGCAAAGGTGAGCGAGTATCGCTATGGCCTCGGCGGAGCTCGACGGTGCCCACAGGTGCGAAGGCGCAAAGCCAGCTGGGTAGTTGAAACGGTACGACACAGGGGGATCCCGGCACACGATGATCTAACTCACCCCTCCTGAGGGGTGGCTGGCACGTACTGCATAATGCTGCTACCTGTGGCTCTCATTTAAATGTACTAAACCTCGCTGGCTGGCTCGGTCTGGCTGCCTCCCCCTGTCCGCTCCGCGCGCCGCGCCGTTGCGTTGGTTCGCGCCCAGCGAAACAGGCTTTTTTATTTGGACGCGTCGTTTCTATTGATACCGCCCCCTCGGGGCCCTACCGGTCCGCGTTTCTCGCTAATTAATCACCACGGACGAGAACCTGTTGCTCGGGGAAACGCGACTTCCTCCTGCGATCGTCCACCTCCCGACACCGTCCGTCGAATCGGTTCTCGGCCTACGGATTGTCTCTCGTTCTCGAAACGAACGGCGACGATGGCCGGGTGTCAGGGGAGCGGAGGGTGACAGGACCGTAAAAGAGAAGCGTCGCGACGCGGCGGAGTGTCCACTGCACCTGTTGCACCGCGAGCTACGCGAACAGCAAGCGAAACCAGGTCCTACTGTCGCCAGAAGGTATTCGTCTTTCGCGGATGTTCTCGCGCGAAATTAGGACCTGTTGCGCGCGCGATCGCTCGCGGCCCCGCGAGTATCGGCTTCCGGCAAGCGGCTGACAGAGTTTCGCGGAACTCTGGAGCGAGGAGGAATCCGTGGGAAATTGGGAATCCATCGAGGGTCGAGATGTTTGCGCGACGACGACGAGGAGGACGACGGCGGAGGTGACGATGAAGGTACGACATCGTGGAGCGTACCCGAGGCGCGCGAATCGAATCGAATCGAATCGAGTCGAGTCGGGTCGCGTCGCATCGTGTCGCGTTGTGTCGGGTCGGATCGGGTCGAAGTGAGTCGCGTTTCGGGTCGAGTCGGGTCGGGATCGAGTCGACCGTAGGTAGGGGCTAGGAGAGGAAAGGACAGGGGTGAGAGCAGTGGCGCCTGGGGTGCGTAGGTTGCCTCGGGGGCGCGGTCGGTACAGACCCCGCCCGACGGTGACGTTCGTCGACGGCCACCTTGCGAGCACGGCCAATGGGAAAGTTGAACGCGGTTTCTGGTGGGGATGTGCAGGACGGTGGCGCGCATGAGTCGGTTCCACCGAGCGGCGGTCCGGGAGCCTCGGGAACCTCGAGCGAGCTGCGAGGCGAGGCAGTCAGTCGCTCTCAGCTACGACATGCATAACGCATGAGAGAGCTCGAGCGAGATCTTTTGCGAGCCGTCGTCGTCTCTCCTCTCGCGCGCACACACTCTCTCTCGCTCTCGCGGCCACACACTCGCGCACGGGAGAGACTGAACCGTACGCGAGGAAAGCGTACACGCGCGCACCGCCGGAGAAGACGCCACCGTGAGCACCATTTATTCGTCTGCTGTGCTGCTCCTGATCCTGGTGTGCTCGTCACTTCGCCAGCAATCGCCAGTAATCGTCAACGACCGCCAGCCGTGGATTCGCGTACCCGCTGGAGGATAAACCCGATCGTGTACCGGTCCAGCGTTCTCGTCGGGTCGCGTCCGCGCCGAATCTCGGCCCGCGAGTGTCGCGTCGTGCTTCGTTTCCGACGAGGATCCACGAGTTTCGAAAGGTCGTCAGTGATAACCCAGCATCGGTGATGAGTGATCCCCGATAAAGAACCGATCGATCGTCGCGAGTGATCCACTTGTTCGTACGTAACCCGCGTTACCCGAGCTCTGGTGTCGGGGTGTTCGATAAACCAGTCGGTCAGGACACGGTGAGACCGTCGCCGACGGGGACACTCCCCGGAGGACTCGAAGCCACCTTCGTGGCAGTCCCTTGTTCTGGACTCCGTTGTCACGGATATCCTTCGACGCTCCGGCAAACTATGGACTACGAGTTATTCGCACGCGCAACCATGTCGCTGATCAAGGATTTCGAGTGCCCCCGCGAACGATGGACTGTGCGCTACGTGTGACTCGTAAAGATAGAGATCAACAAAGACTTCGAAGATCTCGCAGGAGCTTCGCATTGGTGATCGAATAAAGTTTCGTGCGAGGATTCTGGACGTTGTACGAGAACCGTGATTACCGACGACTATCCGAAGAGGCGCAAAGTGCCAAAGTCACTTGGAGGCAAGGAGTAGCAAGAGAAGGAAAAGAGTCGAGGGGTGCCCTGTCGGGGCAGCCCGATTCGGGTGATCGTCGGGAGTGTGACCAGCCGTAGGATAAAAAAATCGAGAAACAAGAAAGCGGGTTTCGCGAAACCTCGGACGAGGGGAAGTAGATGGCCGCTACCACGTACATGCCGATTGGTAGCGCAGTGTCGTCCGAGCTTGATGGTGGTTCGGGTACCGGGATCGGGATGAACATCGCCGTGGGTGGCTACTCCTCGAGCTCGCCTCGCAGCGCCGCCGACGCCGGGGAGATGAAGTACATGCCGGCGCCGCAGCATCATCACCACCATCATCATCATCACCAGGTGACGTCGTCTCCGTCGCCAAATGGGCTGTCGCACCCGACGGCGTCGCTCTCGGCGGCGAACCCCTGGGTGAGCCTGCAGCCGAGCAGCGACCACTGGGCGTCCTCCATGGGGATGCATCACACCAGTCATCACCCACATCATCATCCGCACCAGACGAACGCCGGGTTGGACGTGAAGCCCTTGGCGGCGGCGGCGGCGACGGCCGCGGCCGCGGCTGCTGCGGCCAACGACCAGTCGATGCACCCGCACCGCGGCGGGCCCCATCAGTCCCCTGGCATGGCCTCGCCACATCCTTGGCACGCGCCGGTCGTCCCGTCGGCGCATTACAATCCGTCGGGTGGCGCGGCCTCGCCCACCGCCCTGCAACAATACCACGCCGCGATGAACGGCATGCTGCACACGCACCCGCACCAACACCATCCCCAGCTACACAACCACCAGACCGGCCTCCATCCGAATTTGAGGGACCCGGGCTCGCCGGTCGGCCACGCGCTCCACCCGGGCCACGCGCACGACCGGGACCACAGCGCCGGCGAGGACGAGCAGCCGACCTCCGACGACCTCGAGGCGTTCGCGAAACAGTTCAAACAGCGGAGAATCAAGCTCGGATTTACCCAGGCGGACGTCGGGCTCGCGCTAGGTACTCTATACGGCAACGTCTTCTCGCAGACGACGATATGCAGGTTCGAGGCTCTGCAGCTGAGCTTCAAGAACATGTGCAAGCTGAAGCCGTTGCTACAGAAGTGGCTCGAGGAGGCGGACTCGACGACCGGCTCGCCGACAAGCATCGACAAGATTGCCGCCCAGGGCAGGAAACGGAAGAAGCGCACCTCGATCGAGGTGTCGGTGAAGGGCGCCCTCGAGCAACACTTTCACAAACAGCCGAAACCGTCCGCCCAGGAGATCACCACCCTCGCGGACAGCCTGCAGCTCGAGAAGGAGGTGGTCAGGGTGTGGTTCTGCAACCGACGGCAGAAGGAGAAGAGGATGACGCCACCGAACACGCTCGGCGACGGTATCATGGAGGGCATGCCGCCCGGACACCAAGGACAGGCGGGTCTGCATCAGGGTTACCATCCGCAGGATCACCTCCACGGCAGCCCCATGGGCCACAGCCACAGTCCGCCTATGCTCAGTCCTCAGGGTCTCACGGCCCACTCGTTGGCGGCCCACTAGCGTTCGCCCGGGCCTCCCCCGTTGGGCCTTTCGATAACCTCGCAGAACTCGGCGAACAATCATCCGGTGGCGTCCTCGCCGCCGGACACGCTCCCTCCGTTCTATCACCACTACCTGCAGGCGCGGACCGGCAGCTACTCCACCAACTCGTAGCCGTGGTCGCAGAGCGGTCTAGACGCGACTCGTTCGCGATATTCGTGCTTCTGAATCGACGCGCCCTTTGAACGAAGGGAGCCTTTGTTTATCCTGGACGGCACACAGCTTGCACACCGAAACGAAACGAGCCACGACCCTTCAATCGCTCGTGGTTGTCGTCGCCATCGTCGTCGTCGCGCGCAAGAAGAGCGCGCGCGAGAAGAGTGCGCGCGTGGGTGCGTGCGTGCGTGTGCGTCCGCGTTGAGAGACCGTTGGTTCTCCAACGGGTCTCTCGTCGTCGAGATTTAACGGGGTTTCACGAGGCCGAGCCCGGATCCATCGGGGAGGCTTGTAACCGGGCACGATTCGACGGTGAATCGTGCCTACACCAGACAGACACCGTCTCGGTATCGTCGTCCAGCTACGCCAGGGAGTTGTATCGTGTTCTTCATCGTTCCGAGAATCGCGCGACGGGGACCAGATCGGCGCACAGTTCCTGTCTACCTTCGAGGATCGAGCATTGTTCGCTCGTCGACGTTTTCCCCGTGATCGATACCTAACCCCCTGTGTCGGAAAGTGCGTAATTCGTCCGCGGTCGACTCGATCCGTCCGTTTTCATGCCCGTTCGTTCGTTCGTTCGTCTCAAAGGACCCTCCGTGGTTTCGCCCACGCCGTCGCCGTTGTCGTTGTTTTGTCGTTTGCGACGGTGAGAAAAATCGACGGGGAACGAAAACGAATAAGTGCGCGCTCGAGGGACGTTTTCTGTGCATCGACGAACGACGGGAAGCCGTCCTTCGGGGATAACCGACGGATGGACGGACGGACGTACACGGCCGTGTATATATAATACCGAAACAGAAAAACGAAAGGAACACGCAGCCGGAGGCGAAGAGCGGTGATACGTTCGAGCGGGATTTGTTCTCGGCAAACCCGCCGGATGATGTAACATAAGTAAATATGGACTGTAAATAATGTACTAGATAAAGCTAGTAAGTTAAGTGTGAGAGCGCGCAGCGTCGACGTTTGTTCGTTCACATTGTCGTCTTCGTGGTCGTCTTCGTCTTCGTCGTCGTCGTCGCCGTCGCCGTCGTCGTCTTCGTCATCGTCGCAGCCGCCACCGACGGGCTCTGGAAAATGCGAGAATGGTACTACTCTCGAGGCCCGTCGGAGGAACGAGGGAGCTGCGAGGAATCGAGAGAAAATCGGATGGGAACGACGCCGAGCGCTCGCTATGCTCTCGAGGCGCCGCGGCAAAAGTAAACGAAAAGACATAAAAGAACAAAAATGGACACGCGTGACGAACGGGGAAAAAAGAGAGACGCGCGTGTCCGGAAACGTGTGCCGAATCCTAGCGACAGCGGAACCCCCTCGCAAAGAAAAATCCCTTCTGTATAAAGAGTAAGTATATAGATATATATATGAACAAATATATATATATATAAAAGAAAACAAGTGAAATATATGTGTATAAACGTGGCGAAGAATCTGTGTACATGAGAGAGAGAGAGAGAGAGAGAGTGAGAGAGAGAGAGAGAGAGAGAGAGAGAGAGAAAGAGAGAGAGAGAGAGAAATTTATAGCGAAGTCGAAAAAGATCGTAGCTAAATTTTATATATATATATATACATACACGATGTGTATTATTTGCGATATGTTTCGACAGGCACCGTTCCGCGAAAGAGAGTATTGTAAACGACGAGGCAGGTCATTATTATTTTGTCGCTATTACGATGGTTTTATTATTATTGCTACTATATTATTCGCCGTCTCTTTATTGTCATTTATTATTATTCTTTATTATTACCGATTATTATTAATATTACTATTACTAATGTTATTATTGTCTTCTGTTGCCCGGAGGCTAATCGCAGAGCGAGAGTCTCGCGTTGATCCGTCGCCGCCGGCGACCGAATTGCCTCTCTCTCTTTCCCTCCGTTTCTCGCCCTTCGTCACTTCTTTTCGTCGCGATTTTCATCGAAATTCCTGGCGACCGAGACCGTTCGTGAAATTCCGTTGTCACGTTCTGCGATTGGTAGCGCGATTTTTCCGCCGGCGAGCAATCGATTCCGGTTGTCGTCCCTCGACTCGACGGGTCTCGGCGTCGCGATGGCGGACCCGTCGCTTTTTCCCTCCCCCGTTCTCGCGATTGGCTGTACACATTAGGATTAGAACGACCACGTCGCCGCGACGCGTCGCGCCGGCCCGTCGATCCGTTCTGGATTCGACGAAAATTCATCCCCGATCGCTTTTTGCGCCGGCTGACAGATTCTACCTCGCAAACAAAGCTCTCCGCGACGTTCTTACCATCTACCAGCCGGTCCCTCGACTCCCCATTCGCGAAATTAACGACAATCACTTTCGAACACTCGATAGCGATATCCTCGTTTTCACAGAAACTCAGTCATTTACTCTCGCTGATCATTGCCAGATGTCTTCGTACCTTTGTTAACAAGCTCGTTTACCTGTAGCGAGATCCTCGTTATGTGCAAGCACGAAGCGAACGCAACTCAAGAGAATCTTAGTTTATCGAGAAAGGCAAATTTTCTTCGGCGGCCTTTACACCGCAGAGTCACAACATGCCGGTTCCAAAATTGCTCGAACAACTAACGTTATTGCAAGTAGCACACTCTTTGGCACACACTGTTTGCAAGTTTTCTTCTTTTAAAGTTTACATTAGAGAATCAGACTTTCCCGTTTCTACTCCAAAATTAGCTGTTACAAGTTGTACAATAAACACAATAGTCTTCGAACTGATACCATTTCATCTGTATCTATAATTTGTTTAAATATACCGCAACGACAGTTGCAGTGACACGGACAAATTAAATTGTTGTAACCTCTTTCGAACCAGATGAAAGAAGTGAAGCCTTGTATCATACAGGGTTAATTATACTTCAAACATATCTACAAATAGGTAATTTCGTAAAGATTTCGATCAGATTTTATGTTTTAAAAATAAACAATTGATTATCTTAATAAGAAGAACATAAAAGTTTGTCCATCTCTAACACCGCGACGAGATGCAGCAACGTCTTATCTCCAACAACCCAGAAACCCGGGCCGCTCGCGTATACTTTGCAACGTAATACTGCAGTTTTAAAATCGCCGAGGCTAATTTGACATCGCATGGTTCCCGGAAGTTTAAGAGAAACTTGTATTTCAAAGTACAGCTCATCGTTATTCGCAGCTGCTAATTTCTGCTCAAAAACCGTTTAAACAAATCGCCAATGCAGCCGCGGTAAGACGGATAAAGCAGCTGCAAGCGAATTCCGAGGTATCGATCGGCGTTTTTCGCGAAAAGCCGTAGCAGTGCGACTCCAGCAGGTTAACACCGATCTCCTACGCCGCGTTTCGCAACGAATAGGCATGTCGTCGCCGAGCGTACGCGTCCTCGGGGCTCCTTTTTTAACGCCTTTCGTCGCGTAGGTGGTCACGCGGTCCGTTCCCCAGTCCCTTCGCTTTTTCTCGCGGCCGATCCTCGGCCGTGGGCCTTACTCGGTGCTTGTGATCGTCCGGGGCCCGGGTACAGGCCGTCGCATGTACCGCGCGGGCCTACGCAAAACGAAAACGCGCGCGCGCGCCTCTTTTGCTTTTTATTTTTCCGGTAGGCTCGCCGCAGGGTGTTCCGAGTATTGAGAAAAGGGACGCGAGGCTTGTTCGCCGCTGCCGTTTTCGATCGGCTCCGATTCCGACTCCGCCGCGCGGAGAAAGAAAGACAAGACCCAGGCACCGCGTCCAATGAATTCCCCGAGACACGCGCGAATTATGCGAAACGCGTACGCCCGCGAGACGATCCTTGACGCGATCTGCATAAGCGAGCGGCTTTAGCGGGACTCGCGGCGATCGCAGTCATTGTTTTCTCGAACCCTGATTCCTCGTTAGAAATTTTTCCGATGTTCGTTTGCAACCACCACGCGATTCGCGATTGGCAGAAACCGACACCGAGGAGTAGGGTCCGTCGTTGTAGAATCGAAGACCTGGCAATCGATTTCACAGACCTCGACGCATCGTCGTCTTTTCGATAAATTCCGCAGCGAGACTCGATCGACTTGATATTTCTTATAAATTGATCGCATTCGACACGGTAACTCTGCTCGCCCGTGATCGTTCGCAACTGTGACAGCACCATGTCCGACCCGTCGCTTCGAGTTCTATGGCGTTCGATGATCACCAGCAAAACTTTGTCTTTCGTGACGTAAACGTCACTTTATCATCCACTTCACGGTTATGCCGCTCGATTCGCATTTTTAAAACACCTATGAGGATCCCGCCGCTTGTTTAAAAGCTCGTAAAATCGGTGTCGAGCGCGGAAACGATCGCGCGGCCCCCTAAAATCCACGAAATCCTCGGCGTATTCGAATAAAAGCTGGGAACAGGTGACACATTATCGTACGAACGACTCTATCGGCGAGTTTCTACGAGTTTAATAAAGGGTAGGGACCGTAAAATCGGGCCAAGGGCCCGACGGTGGATAGATCCGTGCGGGGTCCGACTCGTTATAACGCGCTTAGGGCACACAAAACGCCGCCCGTTTCCGTGATCCATCCACATTCTTGCCGCTAATGATAGGTTCCCCGCTGCCGACTGGAATCCTCCGTCTCGTTAGACCGTCGATTTCCGAAAATCGGGAAGTCGTTTGGATCTCACGGGAAGTTGAAGCGAGGATAGGGGGGCTGAGGGGGGGCATTCGTACCCCGGATTTCTCCGGAGAGCGATCGATACGGCTTCATTAGGCGACAGCTCGCGGAGTCGAGGCTCGGTGTCGGGATTACGCGCGTTATTGGTGACACGGTTTCCGTGATGATTTGCTCAATTGGCCGGAGAGTGACGGCGCTTCGCGCGAGTCCTGCCCCGGCCATCGTTGGATCGACTTTCGTAAAAATTTCCGACGCCCGATTAATTCACGTAGCCCTATGAAAAACCAGCTGGCGAACTGATCGCGAAATTCTGACAAACTTTCGTCGAACCTTCGACTTGAGTTCTTTGGTGTCACATTATCGGATTCGAGAAGAAATTCGGCACATTGAAGAAATAAATAGACAAACTTTGGAAATTCTTTCAGGCATGGCACTTGCTTCGTGGAAGAGAAAATTTTGTTAAATTATGGAAGTAGACAAGGGACGATAAACGTGAATCTTCTCTATGATAATTTGATTGCTCGCGATTGTGACTAGTCCTGCGCCGTTTCCATTCTGCCTTTCCTTTTGTGATTCTTCCCGAGTGAGAGAAAGAGAGCCAGGGGTTCTGAGCGAGAGAGGCGCAATCGAAGGTGATCCGTCGAGCCGACGAAATCGATCGCGACCACGTTGTTTCGTTAATTTTTGGCCCGTTTGTTTTGTCCGTCTTGCCGCTGTCCGGATCTCCTAGTTTTCGTTGGTGATCGACTGCTCGCAACTATTTGCTCTTTTGTTTCGTTTTATTAAAGCTGTACTTCCATCCGGGAAAGCTATGTTCACGGCAAATACTTGTGAGCGGTCAGCCGGTTAAGGCGGACAGGTCGCGGCGATCTCGTCGGCGCGACGTACCGCGCGGAGTCCGCGCCGGACTACGCGAAACTGCGACAGGATGCGCGCTCGATGCGTTGTACATAGGCGAACGAATAATGCGGGGAAACGATAGTGAACGACAGTCGAGGGCGTTTTACAGCGAGTAACAACGTCGGCCGTTGGGTGAACGAATTAGCCGAGCAATTCGGGATCGAAGAGCTCGATCGGACCGCGAGTGCGAACCGAAGATCGGTGTCGATCTCAAGTTCGGCTGTTCTCGCGAGATCGACGATCGACCTCTTCGATTTTCCGAAGTTTCGGTAACGCGCGCGAACTTCTGCGTCGGCGGCGATGCCTGTGCTGTGTGTGCTTGTGAAACGTGTGCGCGGTGCGAGAGGGTGAGAACGAAAGAGAGGGCGTGAATGAACGTGAGAGAGAGACTGCGAAAGACAGAAGGCGTGTAAAGATACTTACAATTAGATGTACGCGAAGCACACGCGCGTAGCAAGATTTCGAAAAACGATACGAAAACGCGACACGCGGAAAACGATACCGGATACACGCGAACGAATCAATTGTACACAGCTCCTCCTTCTCCCTGTATATTATTATAATTAAACCTTAATTATTATTAACGTAAAATAAAGATCTGGCGAATGGTGGTGACGTTTTGTTAGAATGGCAGAAAACTAAATTACTACTGAATTTTAATTAATAAACGACATGAAAGTAATACAACAACAAAACTGGCGTTTTCTTTTCTTTTTTTTTCGTTTATGCACTTTCGTTGCACACCTACAACCAATCTACACCTGGCGGACACTAGATTCCTTTCGAGATGGCGACAGATTAATCTCTTGGCGCGGCACTATTACTATCGATCTCTAATTCATTTTCAAACTGTAACTCGTATCGGCATGGGCATCAAGGGGTTAAACTGTGTCGAACGTCTTTAAAATGATGTTCGAGCAATTTTTAAAATTTCGCGATATTACAGAAAATCCTTTTAGTACGAACACGGCCCGACGCGGTGGTTAGACGCGAGCCACGCCCGCGTTAAACGTTAATTAGTGGCGTCGCGTAGCCGGCTTAATAACAAACCACGAAAATCTGTGCACGGCACGCTCGGCATCCGCGATATCGGTCGGCCTTTCTCGGTCCGCGAGCATCGTTCTCCACGTAATTATTGGCCGCGTTATTGGAACGGCCGCGGAGGAACGCGAGCGCGACCGTTAATCATCGCGGTAGTTGATGCGACAAGTGAAATAATTAGTCGAGAAAAAGTCCGGATCGGCGGAACGTTGCGTAGCCAATCCCCTTCGAGCGATGATTTCGTTACCACCGCGGAACTGGCGTAATCCCCGGCCAACCATGATCGATTTCTAGGACGGGTCTTGTCGATCATCAACGCCGCTCACGGAAACTTCTGAATAGTTTCGTACCTCCTGGATTTCGATTCTTTTGGATATCGTTTCTTCTGGCTACCGCTTGCTGTTGGCTTTGGCCCGACGCCTTACGACCACGTTTCAGAACGATAAAATTCGCTAACTATTATATTATCCATCTTCGTGTATGTAGGATATCGGATCGAGTAGTACAACTCCGAAGTCTCGCAGCTAGATTACAGTGCGAGGTGTTAATCTGCATATGGATCTCGCATTACACAGTAATAATAATTTTTATAGTAACATTTTCATTGGACGGCAGGAGACTCTTTCCTTTCAGTGTGAGCATAATAACATAGCACGCAAGCACGGATAAAATGCAATTACTTAACACTCGGTTTACGGAACTCGTCCAAATGAGGCGTCACTAATTCTTTGATTTACGATTATTCAGATTGTAAAGATACATTCAAGAATTATTTATTCATTTCGTGCGACAGATATCACAATAACACTCGTAAAATATCAGAATAAATGTCATACTGTCACATCTGTAAATTAATATAAAACCGCTGGTTTTAGTGCTCCGTGAATCTAGTGTTAAAGTTAAAATCTTAAATATAAAACTCAAAAAAGGAAATGCAAGAAATTTAATTATATTATATGAGTGGGGCTAAAGAAGACCGAAAAATAGCACTATTAACGGGGAAGTATACGAATTACAAAAGAAATCCAGTTAGTCAAAGTATCGGGTTGGGACAATGAGCAGACGATTTGGGTTATTGAAGAATCCATAATGTGACCAATGTAATTTTGGTAAAAAAGAGAGAATGTTTCGTAAAACGTCGTGCTGGTGCCTAGAAATAAAGCTTTCGAAGAACTTTATTTCGCAACGTTTCTGACGACCTCTTCGATAGCACTGTTCGATGAACAACGCCTCTTACAGTAGAGAAACATGTTCCCTGACATTTTTCGATCTATAAAAGCAAACGAATGCGTCAGAGAGGATTTTCGAGCGGATTTCAACGAGGATTCGTAATAGCCTGGCGTAAAGCACGTTTTCCTTGTATCGCCGACAAGTTTCTCCAATCCGCCGATGCGCCGAAGGATCCGCGACGATAGTGACGCGCGAACGGTTCATAAACGGCGCGATTCATTATGATTCATAGCTGTTCCCGCGATTCGCGGACGCGGGCAACGTCGATGCGCGCACGGCGTCGAATTAATTGTCGCTCGTTTAATTCTTTCGCGCTCCAGGACACCGTCGTGTCGCGTCGGCGAGATTTAGCGGCGCGTTAATCGATACTCTGTAACGCGGCGAGCGATTATATCGTTTAACGAGCCTCTGGGGGAACGGGAACGAAAGAACCCTGCGCGTTCTTCTCGCGGCGAATCGGCGCGTCCAATTAATTCGCACGGTTTCCGCGCGAAGATTTCGATTTCCGCGGCCCGTCGAAACGAGATCGCATAATTGCGCGACGCCCGGCCGTTTCCAATCCCGCGGCCACGCTTCCATTCGACCACGAAATAATTGGAGGTAGATCCCGGCTGGTCTAATTTTTGCTCGCGATCGTCGCTCGGTTCGAATCGTGCTGCCGGTCGCTCCGGGCCCGAATCCTAGCGTTGCGCAACGTCTTTCGACCAGGAACGATGATCTACTTTACACAGCTGGCGAAGACTGCGACTATCTGCCGATCGATTGACATTCCTGTATCGATAACATCGCCACGAACGAAATCAGAAAGATATCCGTCGATCTGTTGGGGGATCGACAGCAGCGTCGCCAAAATGACAGTCAGGCTTCTGCTTCGGATCTCGGCAACGTTGAACGTCTTCTGGTAGGGCTTTCAAATCCTTCGGTTTAAATTTCTTATGTCGAATTAATACAACATCGGTTTTATGCAGGTGATGCAATTTTTGACTCAAAGATTTATGGGAGTAAATGTACATTCTCAGTTTCGATTTTATTAAGAGTACTCTTTTGATTTCGTGGATCGCTTTAACACGATAGTTCAACAACGTTTAACATACAGTTGTCTCGGTGATCGTTTACGTCTTCGTTATTTTGCTTTTTCCTTTTTTAAATCGTGTTATGCAAACATATTTATTGTCACCCGGATCGGGCGAATTGCTCAACCATCGTGGTTGTAAATCAATAGCAATAAATAACGAGACACCATATCACATAGCAATAAATCAATAGCTCCGTGTACGCGGCGGTTTCGGCGTTGAGTAATAATTTGGACGTCCAAGGACACGTTACCATCTTTGAGACAGTGTTGCAATTAAATCAGCGAAATTTCTGTGGCCCTAATTCAGTGGCCGGGTGCTGGAAGATTATCCATGGACTGGCAGACCGATATGCAAATCGTTGAGCTCCGAATCTTTATGCAATTACCCGGGAAAACGGATCTGTGTATATTATTTTTAATAGTTTACACTAAACATAGTTAAATGTAATTGACGTGTACATGTCAAACTGTTAAGAAGACAGGTGCTATAAATTATAAAGTTACTATAAATTAATTCAATTAATTAATCATTCTAAATTGTTATAACAATAACTTTGATCAGCAAACAATACACGTGTTAGTAAACAATAACACTCCGCGTTTCCCATAATAAGGAATATGTACCTTACGCTTCTAAGCCACTCACACGTTCTCTCGCATGTCGTGAACGGGTCAAAGTTCTGATAAACTGTTTTAAAAACATCGAAGATATTTTGGCCTTCTAAGCCCAGAAATATCCGTCTCACAGCGACCGAATAAATAAACAGGTTTACGTGAAATCTAAAATAAAAGTCTCCGGTTTTAACGCTTGGCGGCGCTATTTCCCCCTCAGTTACCGATCTCGACCTGTTCCGAATCGCGGAACCAATCGATAAATCGTCGAACACGCCCGGCTCGATCATCGGGCCGGACGATCCAACATCGAGTTAACGTCGGCGACCGCGTCCGCAGATTCTAGATAAAAGCTCCTGCAGGACGATCGAATAAAATCTTCCGTGCTCCATCGATCCGAGGAGGCGTTGCTGAAAGGTGTCGCGTTACGATCCGCCTAGGAGTCTGGATCGCGGCGTGATCGCGGCCCAACGACGATATTAATAATCGAACGAGCGATCGCCGAGAAACCGGGAGACGCCGGCTGTTCTGCGTACGCAAACCAGTCCGCCGTTTAACAGATTTACCGGCAGTCTAGACCCGAGAGCTATAATGATCCGGTGCTTGGGAACGAAAGTGTACATAGCAGAAACGACCTGGTGGCGGCACGGTAACCGGCAGCGGCAACGAGCGGCTCGAAAAGCGACATCAGACTTCCGATAGCTTGTCCTCTTTACTGGCTTCGATCTTTGACCCAGAGAAGGCTCGAGGTTTCGGCAGGTGTACGAGCTAGCTGTACTCGGATCCGTTTGAACCCCTTGTTTATCAATCCTCGTTAAGCACACGACCGCTCTCGCATAGGTGATGTCGTACTCTCCGTGCCGTAATCAGTGCGGAAATTCTTATTCGATGGTTGGCTGTTCGAATTTGTTCGTTTTACCGTTGATTGGGCTACATTTTCTCTTACCTCGCAGGAACATTTGTTTTTCGAAGTGACAGGTGAACGTAGGACTCAGCGAGCGACAGTAATAGCTGGTTTTCGATTATCGGATAGCCTCTTTAAGGGAAAAACTTTTGTAATAATCACTATTTTTGAATCGATTAGTTTGCACTTTTCACAGATTGTAAAATATATATACAAAACCATAGCGCTGTCAAATTTATTGCTTGGACGAGAAAAGTGTCCTGAGAAAGCAAAGAAAATAACACCGCGGAGGGATCCCTTGAGAAATTTAACTTTTAGGTTAAATTGAGTGAAAGTTGTCACGCGACCAGCTAATGAAATGCCTCACCAATCGCGTGCGAATGATCGAAGAAGATCGACGATAGAAGATGTATCGTGGGCAAAGGGACTCGCTGTAATTTGCGCCGATTCACCTGCACACATTGATTCCGTGAAATTTCCGAGTCGCCGGCTGATTAATCCATGAAACGACGTTATCCCGTGTTATCGATCGCGGATCACGCTCGATCAGATTGAGACCATGGCGTGTGTTCATGCTCGGACCTCGAGGATATCGCGGCGGACAGGTGAACGCGGATTAAAGGCCATTCGAACAATTGATTTAACGGTTGTCCGTTCCAGGCCGGCAAAGTTGATTTCCCTCGAAACGCGATCCGAACAAAGAGAGTGCCCCCTCACGTATCGCAAGCAACGACGCCCTGTGCCTCTCTCTCTCTTTCTTTCTCTCTCTTTCTCTCCTTAACGCTGCGTCGGTATCTTGCCAGTTAATCGCGTGCTCCTTGCCATGCATAATTAAAGGCAATTCGCGCTTCCACGTAATAATCGGACTCGCGTGGATGCGCTTCGAAGCAGCACGAGTCAGGCTCGACCGGTGCCGGGGCCGTGCGCGCGTTCGTCGCCGCCCGCAGGAACCGGAAACGCGTGTCCGCCGCCGCGATCAACGCCTTTATACGGCCTGGAGATGTCCGGTCTACGATGGTCCGCCGGAATGTCTAACCTCCGTGGCCTTTATCGCCTGTTTCCGCAGAGAACGCCTCGGGAGTACCGTTTCCGGTCTCTCGCGGCCCCCGCCTGCGGTGCCCGGGTCTGAAGCGACCCGCAGTTTCCCGACCATTCCATTAGTTTACTTGTAGAAGTTCGTTTCGGTCGCTGGCTACTTGATACCGCTACAGGTTTATTGTTGCTTGTTAGCTCACTGAATTCTCTGAGTTCTAAACAATTGGCAGTGGACGAGAGTCTGCAGTACTTCGAATGAGGATATGTTTGTTCCTTGGTCTGTGGAAATGGACATTTTTAATGCATTACGTTCGTCTGGTCGCGGGACAACACCAATGACACTTTGGTTGAAGTACCTTTTTTTGAGTAAATTGCATTTGATGTTAGGTCCTGAACGTGTCGTTTCCAGTTTGTGGATCTGCATACGAAACGAAACTTCTCAGTTGATTATGAGGAATAATGATCTTATATAATGATTTGAATCGGTCGAAAATAGCGCAACGATGTCGTTAATCATTAGACAAAATAATGTCTATGCGAAATAAAATTCAATTTTAAAACTCAGTTACTTTCAATCGTTTCGATATTTTAAACTTCGTCTATCCATCCTTGGTATAAGTGCGTAAAATTCACAGCCTACTAATCATCGCGTTAAAGAGAGAGTGGTAACTCTGTCGGATACCATGGGGGTCCCAACGCGAAAGCGTCGCTGAATAGGCGCTGTCGGTTCTAATTGACCTTACAGTTTCAAAGTAGCCCAACGCGCGGAGCGTATTGTGATTCGCGAGACCGCGGCGCGAGGGTTAGGTCACGGAAAATAGAAAAAGGGTATCGGCGAGAGGAAAAGGCGCGAAACCAGGTGTCAACCAGGAAATCGTCGGATGGTTTCACTCGGTTGGTGCGTGACGCGCGCGAACAATGAGCACCGTGGCGAAAGGGGGTGAAACTGTCAGGTGGAGGGGGTCGGTTCGCAAGGACGACGACGCGTCGAAACACGGGGGAGAGGAGTAGAGCGACGAGGCGCGAACTGAGGCAACGGTAAAAGGGGTTAGACAGTCGTGGGGGGGGGGGGAGGAGGAGGAGGAAGAGAGATTGCGATGGAATAATGGGAGAGAAATGGAAAGTAAGGGAAACGGTGATGGAAAACGCATACGAATCCGGGGACAGCGACCGGTAAGGAGAAACCGGATAAATGGGGAGAGAAAAAAGAAAAGAAGGAGAGAAGAGAGACAGACGAATGGGTGAGAGAGGCTCGGGGGAAGGGGTGGAGGAAAGACAATCGGAAGGGTGGAGGAGCGGCGATTCGAGGGGGCAGGGAAATTGAAGCTGACGGAGGCGAGGGCGCAAGCGTGAGCTACCCCTTCGAGCTACCCCTTCGAGAAGACATGCGCTCTCGGAGCAGCCTAGCCGCCTCCTCGTCCCTCCTCCGGGCTTCCGTCTTCCACTCGCCGCAGACATTTCGTTCACACCTACCGAAATTATCGTTATAGGTGTACCGTGACGTCTGCGTACACCGGTCCACGACCCGCGTACGTGCACGCTCGCGATCCGTGTTACGGCTTATCCCCCAATCCTCTGATAAGAGTTTGTCGATACCCGGGATACCCTTCCACGGATTATTCAATCGGGATATCTTCCTTTCTTCGAGCCCCCGACCTCTCGGCCCAATCGAGTGTCCCTTCAGAATCATCTCCATGCGACGTTCTCTCGTTCATCCTCGAATAGCCGTCGCCTCGGGTCGTCGGAACTCGTGCGGTGTCTGCACGCGACGGATAATACCACCACTCTCTTATTTTTAGACATCTCTCTCCTCTTAGACTATTTATTTATTTACCATACATTATACATTATACATAAACAGATTTGTTCACTCGCGATAGAGAACAAAGTTTACAGGAATAGTGAAGACGTATAATCTCTCTGAGAAGAGATCTCAGGACGAAAGAGTTCCAGTTTTGTCTGTAGTCATTGACGAGACGACAAATTCTGTTTATTTCACCACAGTCGGGGGCTCCGTCGGAACAGTTGACAAACTTTTCATTTTTTCGGCAGAATCGACAAAATTATTTCAATTTACAGAAATTGTGACAAGGCAATCTTCGACACTACGAATTTGTCTGCTTGATCATCTTAGTTGTTGCAGTAGGGGAACGGAGTAGATCTCCATTGGACACGTCTCGCCGAAAATTGTAGTACATTCGAATGCGGATTTGCCCGACTGTCGTCGCTTCGACAGACGACCCGAGGGATTCCGAATCTCCGCTCGAGTCCTATAAAATTCTCGACCAAAAAATTTCAATCGCAGCCTTCGAAAATCCCAGGATCTCTGTACACGTTTGCGCTCCCAGCATTTTCCGCCGGAAGTCGATGAATTTCCACCGATTGCAGACGGCGTATCTCACCAGGTGGCGTTATTTTCTGCGTATGACACAATTCCGCGGGTATTCCATCGTCTCGAAAAAAATACGGATCGCGTTTCTCATTCCTCGCGGCGCACGAAAGCGGAATTCGAGGATCGTGTCGGATCGTCTTCGATTTACGTGGATCCGTGAATCGACGGGGGGAGGCGGGGGGGGGGGGGGGGGACCGGGAGAAGGCGAAATCGTGTCGGGGCCGGGGATCTCGCGGGTTTCCGCGAGCAGTCGCGGCGACTCACTCGGCTCGTTGACATTCCACGAGCGCATTAGCGAGGCGTGAACGGATCCTGACAGCGGCAGCATTGATTTAATGGCCGATGCCCACACTAGGATCGTCGTCTGACGACGCCGTTTCTCCGTTTGCCGCCGTCGCAGTTGACGTCGTCGACGGCGCTCGGCTGCGGAACGGACGTGGAGGTATAGGTACGTCCGCTCTTACTCGCGCGAGTAGGAACAGCGTCGACGATACGCGAGCGGCACTCGCGGCACGCGTGTGCGGAGGAAACAATTGAACGCCATCCTTCCCTCTCTTCTTTCTCTCTGCAAACCTCTCTCTCCCTCTCTCTCTCTCTCTTTCTCCCTTTTTTCTCTCTCCATCTTTCTCTCTCTCTCTCTCTCTCTTTTTCTCTGTTCCGCCATCTCTGTCCCTCGTTTTCGCTGCACAACTCGCATCGGGTCTCTCTTCCTTTAGTTCTTTTTCTCTTTCTCTTTCTCTGCTCGTCTCGCCCCGACCCGGCCCGGCCCGTCTCTTCCTCTGCGGCCACAGGCAGCGAAGCTTAATAAGCACAGCTACCTACATTCCATTTCCGGTGCGCTGACGTCACTTGACAATCCGGCTACGGAGAGCTCGCCGAGCTCGGCCACGTACGAGCCTCGTTCATCGTTTAGGTATACCCACACCTCCTCTCGCGAGCCGAACTCCATCGAACGCCGTTTTCTCTCGCCGTCCGTCGGCTGTACTTCGCTTTTCCATGACTGGCATCCTTCCCACCTCGTCCTCGAGACCGATCTTCAGAATTTATATAGGTGCTCGATGGTTCTCAGATTCGACTTTCCCAGACAAATGGACGCAAATATTGGCCTTTGCAAACAGATCTAGCTGCAACAGTAGTAAGAGCAACGCCTCCACTCGTTGATCTAGGTATAACAAGAACAGGTTGTCGAAAAGATCAATCCGGAATGATTTTAGTCATCCCCCAGGCACCGGACCTCCATTGCAGAGTCCTCCCGAAACAGCAGCATCAACGTCAAGAAGTTCGAACTTTCAAGAGAGCACGTTACTGCTCCTAACTTCGATAGCTTGATTTATGTAGTTCGATAAACAAAGATGGCACACCTGCTATCAGGCGATCTATAGGTATGCTACGAGCGTGGTCGGATACTGCTAACGCAGATGTTTGATGTGCCTTGTTCGAATTACGCGACGCGTAAACACGATAAATTAGGAACGACCATTCTGCTCGTTCTGCTTCCACTCGGTCAAATTCTCATAAATTTTCGAACTGTAAACTTCCTTAAATCATTTTCTGGTATAACCAATCGTCGAATCTCCGAAGCATTACAATACAGGGGACTCTCAACTTGACCTGACAACTTGGCGGGAAAAGATTCGACTTTCTTCGAGACCACGGTCTAAGTGCCAATGGTAGACAGTTGAGTCCAGTTGTCGTTTCCGTCCATCGAGTTTCCGATAACTTTTTCGCGGGTATCTCGATACTGCGTAGCAGCGCGACGAGATAAATACGGAGATAGAATCGGTTGGAGAGAGAAAAAGTGAGAAAGAGAGAGAGGGGAAGAGAGAGAGAAAGAGAGAGAGAGAAGGAATCGCGAGTCCGAGCGACGCGAACGCACTAGCGATCGAGCAGGTAGGCCTTGAACAGCTCCGGACCCACGCGTTGCCGGCTCTCTAGGAGTGTTGGGGCTTGTACTTACACACAGAGGTAGATTCTCGGCTGGTGCTGCCGGGCAAAAGACAGATAAATAACTCGGCTATGGCATTGGCTAAGTAAACGAGCCTACGCACGCGCATTCGTGAAACGTACACCTGTACGGATACAAGCGGCACCGTATAGCTTCGGTCGGTGTCCAAGCGCGTTCTCGCTCCGCGAGAGACCGCTCCACGAGACCAAGACCGAGTCCGCTCGGTCCTCGTCCGGCTCTCTCGCGCGACCGGCAATATTCTCGCGTGGGCGTCGCTCGCGGATCGTGTGCGCCTCGCCGATCCTACGGACGCCGAGCTGAGAGAACCGAGAGGGCCGAGAGAGAACCGAGAGAGAGCCGTTTTCATACGCGTCGAAAGAGCTGTGTGCAGCGTGCGGGCGTCTAAGCGGGAGCGCGCGCGCCGATCGAGGCCATAGGACAATAAAGATCGCGCATAGCTCGCCTAGGTAGACAAGATCCAGCAGAGACCTGCCAACGCTCCCAACTTTTACGCCGCATTCGCTCCTGTTTACGAACCCGCCGAATTACCCGGGAAACGATGAGTTTAACCCATTCGGGACCATTGTCGCCATGTTAGAGACGTCAGGGTCTCCCGTTCATTATTTTAGCTTCCGTTCATGTAATCTACTTGCGACCAACTGATTCGCACTTCATCAGTTTCCTTTCTTCTTCTTGAAGAGATTGTTGAGACGTTGCATATCCGCAAAGGATTGGTCTCCGAGTGCAAGGTTCTCTTCGACCTAGAGAATGTAGGACTAGGGCAACGCCATTGGTCTCCTACAGAGTTCGATTGCACAAAGATTGAGGCGCGATTGCGTATTCAACCATCCAGCAGACATCCCACAGAGCTTACTTTTACACTCATAGCTTTAGAAATCGAACTAACCTACTTGGCGAGAACAGAACTGCAAACTTGAAGTTTATAACGATTGCTCGGTTTTCACGATTGTTGTTAGAAAGACGAAGCTTTGGCGTTAGACGAGGAATCGTCACTGTGCATTGGCAAAGTGAACGAATCGTGCGTGAACATATTAAACTTTGCCCAATCGTTGATTCACGTCTCCGGGACCTCCAGGGCAAATTGTGTTCGATACCCGTATCGAAAGAGGATCTATCGATCTCGATCTTGCTGTAGAAATAGAGTCCAGGTGAATTCGTTGTACGGGCAAAAAGCCATTACTACATACTGTAGACAGACACCCGTATAAATAAATTCTCAAATCTGGGCAAATAATTCCGTCTGCCACATGTGGGTGACACAGCAGCTGAAGCGTTAAGACGTAAGGTGGGGAATCAGCTTGAGGAAAGTTTGAAAAAAGGATCGACCGATTCCCGTCGACCAAGCGCCCACAGCTGCGCCGACTTATCTCGTCGCGAGTCGGACAGGATCCCCTTTAATTTGAGCAGCGTAGAAACTGGTCAGCACGCTCTGTCGCCTCAAAGTCGAAGGATTTCGCGATCGGTCTGGTTGACACGGTATCTGGATTCCTCGGCCGAAGGACGAAGAGCGTAAATTACAGCGACCGGCTCGCGCTGCTCTTTACCGGTCGCGGAATCAGACCGGAAAGCGTTCAGGCCGCTGAAAATTTTCCTCTCTCGCCGATACTCGCGTCGTCCCGGCGCGGCGATCGCGTTCGCGAGCGGTGTTCGGTACGTTTCCTCCAGCTTCACCGCGGAGAGGCGACAAAGTTTCCTTTCGCAGAAGAGGCCGTTCGCTGTTTTCCATCTCGCGTTCGCGAGCGCTCCCGAGCGGCTGCCAGCGTCGCGAACAAGCAAGCGGTTGCGGGCCCGAATCGGTGCGAAGTAGCGCGCGTGTACGCGCGAGATACGGGCGATCCGACGGGAGACCGACCGACCGCACGCCTCCTTACTCACTTATGAAGTTAATTGAGGGCAAACGTCCACCACCGATCTACTGACTAAGCCGAAAACATCGGCGACCAGGTCGAGGCTCGCGCGGCGCGGCGCGGCGCGGCCTGCGAGAGCGCAATTGCGTCGAATTTTTCTCTCGGGAAACGCCGGCGCCAAACGCGCGCGGATCCAGCCCGTGAATCCTCGGTCGGACAGGCCTGGCGAGCCGGAGCCGTTTCTTCGTCGTCGTCTTCGACGTTGACGTTGACGTTGACGCTGACGGCGACCTTCGCGAACACTTGGCCGTTCCCGAGGCTGCGCTCGCGCGGAGAAACCACTTACCGCGCGATTGCTATTGCGTTTCCAGCGGCCTTCGCCGCGTGGGGTGGAAGCGTTCCGACCGGCAAAACTTGTTTTTCTATTTTTCTTTCTTCCCTCTCCGCGTGCGACGCTGTTTTCCCGCCGCTCTACCGCCGCTCCACCGTCGACTGCGTCGTCGAATGCACCGTCGTGAGCGCTGCACGAGCGCGTTCCACGAGAATCCCGCGACGCCGTGTCGTCGGGACACGGCCGCCGACAGCAACGCGGAAATCGAGCGGATCGATGAAGCATCTAGAAGATTATCGGTCACGGTTTTTGCACAGGTTTTTCTAATCGAACTCGAGAATTTATGGGACGTGCCGGCGAGTTTTATGCGAATCGAGACTTCCGGCCGGCCCGGCGTCGCGTTATTAACTCGTCGGTAACGTGCGCCAAGGCTCGGCGTCGTTTTTGCTAACGATTCGTGACGCGCCGATCCCACCAGTGGATTAATAGTCGACCTGTCTGACCACTGCGCCCGGGTCCCGCCGGACCCTGACGCATGGCTGCGCGAGGCTGTCCTCTTCCACTTACGCTGCTTCGTTTCTTTCCAAGAGGCGTCACCTGCTCGATGCACTTTGCACATTGAAATAGTAATCGCGCAGTTGCCTGCACACTGGGAAAGTGTGAAAATTGGTTGACGACTTCTGTTTGTTTGTCTCTCTGCGACGAGGTTTCCCTAGGCGGTGTGTTTTTCTTCATTTTATTCGAGAGTTTCTGCGTTATTACACCTCTGCCGACAAGGTAGTTTTTACCAACCTGGAATTGATATCTTTTTAATGTTCTATACTTTAGATAGATTTAAACAAATTTCGAAATACTTACTGAATTCTCCACTAAACATGATAATATCTTCCGCTTTGAGGATAATCACAGATGAAAATTTTGCCGGCAGTTGATAGTCGCAAACGATAAAGAACATTCGACGTATAGACGTAAGTTGAACCGGTGCAAGTTGTCACGCGCGACACGTTAGTCCACAATAAGAGTAGACAAAAAAAGTTCTGAAACAAGAACATTGTGAATTATTTCCGAAAGCATTCGTCGAGCCATTGCAATAATTGGGCTTACCAGAAAACATTGACAAATCCTAAATAACGGTGTAGAATGTGCGGGCATAGATTTATAGCGGGACAGGCGGAAAAGTTGTTTCGTTCGGCGTTTATATAATATTGTTTATTGTACGCGAGAAAAGTGGTAGATATTCATTGATCGTAACATTGATACCCACATTCGGGATTCCGTTTCCAGTAATAAACAGTAGCATGCAAATGCGCCATGATTCCAATGGCCATAAATGGGTTCGGAACAGTTTCATTCAATTACTAGAAGATTTCCGATGCTGTGCTGGTAGAATGAATCTTCGGCGATCTGTTGGCACGAAGATGTATTAGACGATTTTCGGAAAAAACGTGATCCTGAGCATGGTTGTCCGAGGAGATTAGACGGAGCGCTCGGTCGGATGAATTATACTAATGGCGTGACAAGTTACAAATATTGAATCTAATTATGGTAATGCGCCGGCAATCTATTTGCATTGCTGAATAATGAAGACACAGGTGGCACGGAAAGATCCCACCCAGGTTCCCCGTGCGAGTGACCCAGAGACGGAGAAAGCAACGCGTAGTCTCGAGCGAAGAGAGAAAGAGAAAGAGAAAGAGAGAGAGCCGGATGCCCAGCTGGAAACCAGAGAAAGGGAGAGAGAGAAAGAGAGCGAGAGAGAGAGAGAGAGAGAGGAGAGAAAGACGCCGCTCGTCTGCCTAGTTTCCGATTCTTCGAGGCTCCGTTTGTCCGAGTCGAAGCTCATTTTCTATTTATCGTTACCAGGCGACACGTCCCGCCTCTGGACTCTGACCTCGGACTCTTTTCCTCAGGTTTTCGCGTCTCTTTCCCATCGAAATTCACGCCCGTCCCCGCAGATGGGCGGATTCTTCGGGACACAATTGGAGCGTCAGTCGTCGCGACACTTTGCATAACTGGATATTTAAATCTAGCGGTCTCTCCAATCGAGCGTTCAACCTGGAGCGGGCCCGGGACACGGCTCTCGAGGCGAGAGAAGGAGAAAGAGAGAGTTGAAACGTCTCGCGAAATATCGTATTCATTAATTCCGGTCGATCGCTATTATTCGCGGCCGTTTATTATTCATTCGGTTATGTCACTGATTATCGGCGCCCCGTTCCTCCGCCGTCGCGATTCCGGGATCGAGATCGTTGCGAGGTGATCGGCTGGTTTGGAAAGTCGGTAATAATAGCGTGTTTATTGCGAACGACGAGTCTATTAACAAGCACGAACGATGACGAGATCGCTTAGCAGCATCCGCGATTAAAATCCGAAGCCGAGCCGAACCGAAACCGAGAAACGGCGACGTGTGCATCGCAATTATGCGGAAAATTGCCGCTTATAAAACACCGGCGATATTCTCGTGTACCAGCATTATTTGGACAGGGTGATTTGTCGCGGACGAGGTTTCCAACGATATCGTTCGTCTTCGATCGAACAGCTGAAATTAACCGTTACTCCGCCGCTATGAGTTTAATTATACAGCGCGACGGTAACGAGGCTAGTGACAGCACCGCGCCCTTACAGACGCAAAAATCACTAATCTTCTGGTGCAATTATTGCGCAACGAGATCGACAGGCCGGTAATAAACGGAACAATAATTTCGATCTCGTCACGATCGCAGGTAAACGGCACGCGTGTGTCACGACAGAAGACGTCTCTCGGCTTTTTTCGCGTCAGGCCTCCGTTCCCCTCGCTTTCCGAGCGTCGACGACAAGAATGCGGACGTTTAGTACAATTACGCGTCGCACGGACTGGCATTGCCACGAATCCGTGCCGTCACGCACTCGCTATACGAACGCGACCGAAACGCCTTGGCTTTTTCTTCTCAGGCCGTCGGCCGCGTCTCCGCTCCGCTTCGCACCGCACCGCGCCGGCCCTTTTCCGCTTCGGCGTCACGACCGTGCCCGCTCGATCGCCCGCCAACCCTGTTCAGCGCTGTGTTAGCCGTTTTACCCATTTTATCCATTTGATCCATTTTATCCGCGTCGTCCGCTCGCGAACGCCCCACGCGACCCTCGAGACCGATAAACCGTCGGATTACACCGTTTTTCGTCGACCAACTTTTTCTCGAATCTCGCTGGGCCTTTTCCGACCCGCCTAATCGAAAATCTGTCGCAAAGTTCTACCTCTGGTTAACGTATAGCTGCGAGGGTCCGGCGGTGCTTCAGGGGTGAAAAATGTTCGACATAATTCGCACTTGTTCTCCATATTAATATGAAAGTAGAACGTTTTGTCTTTGCGATTGCCGATTCGCAAAATTCATAGCTTGAGCTGCTGTTAGTCATTTTGGTATATTACATGGTTGATATATATATAGGCAGAATATAATCAGAGTATGCTCGCAAAAGACGGTTAACTGACTAATCGGTCAACATTGATCTCAAGGATTCGTCTTCGAAATGTATTATGGGATTAGAGATTTTGGTCAAAATGATACGCCATTGCATTTCGGCAACTGAAGAACTGGACATTACGATCTGATTTAGAAATAATCAAATCTCATAGGAAGATTGGGGCGGTAAGTTTATCATATATTGAGTTGAGTGTTCAGTGTCCAAAGTATTTGCTGTACTTTCTTTATAGATACAACGATTCAAAGTTTCCCGATCTTAATACTTTCGAAGAAGAAAAAAGACGATTTATATTTATTTTGTCCACATTTACTTGAATGTTTGAATATTGATGACAAGGAATCAAAATTTTATTCAGGTGAAAAAGAACTTAACAGGCATTTACTAGAGATCTCCATCATGTGTCAGACTCGTGAAAGTATGGCAAGGGGTTAAATATCTCACTAATTTGTTGGAAAACTCTGATCTTATAATATTTAAAAGATTATCAACAATTGAAGATTTAGGAAAGCGTAAGACAGAATTTAGAAATTTTTAACAGTCGAACCATCCTTAATTCTACTTTATTCTACTACGTTATATATTCATTTAGAAATAATTTTCACAGTTCAAGGTGATTTTCAAAAAATTCGTCGGAGAGCCTCGAATTTCGGTACTTGGAGTGGCGTTTCGTGAAAAAGGTTCGTCGATTTGCCAGTTTATCGGCGGCGGGGACGTGTCGCTCGCACGATCGACGTTTTAAACAATAAACTTTCTTGGTAAAAGGGGAAAAGGCTGGTGTCCGTCGGTGGCGCAGCATCGACGGACGGTTCTGTCCCGGTGCGCGACGAGATCGGGGATTCATCTGGACGGGCCGTTCCACCGTAAATTCGGACGGAAGGATGGACGAGCATCCGCCGATCCGTAATTGAATCGGCGGCGAGTGTATTTATCGGCAGCGCGGCCCTCCCCGTGCCCGGTGCGCTCGTTACATTTGTACGCGATCGAATCCACGGCGTATTTGCGGCCGAGTAATTTTATTGACCTTTCGGTGCGCGCCGACACTCGCGGCTCGCGGCTAAACTCTTCGTAAATTCGCGGGTGGACCTGATCACGATCTACTCTGCGCTGCTGCCCGCATTCGTAATCCCTGGAGTGAGCTCTGGCTAACGTTCCACAGGAAAGAATAACTGCAAACCGAGTGCTTACGTAGGCACTGACAATTTTTTCGTTTCATCTGTAATTGTTGAGAGACAGACAAACGTATTTATTCGTGTCCAAGTTGCTGGAAGGCAGACTACAATCTTCTCGTTTCTGCCGCTCAAAGTTGCAATGTCTTTCTTCACCTCTTGACTTCAAATGATATCTTAACCATTACCTGCAGACCCCGAGTCTGTCAGAGTCTACTATTACTTGTTACTTCTACCATAAGTGAATCTTGAATTTATTACTTCAAGTAATTCTTCCGATTACACTCGACATGTGCAATTTACGTTATATTTAATTCCGATTTAAAAATTAATATTTCTTATTTTCTTTTTTTATCCATCGTACACTGACACGTGCAGTAGCAATACATCCATTTTAAACAATTTTGAGTGTCGTGTAAACTATTTCACAACCTCGAAATTAGTTCGTCAGCCGGATGGCTAATTTTAATGAAATGATCCGAAGTATTGCATAAAGATCGAGGAAGAAGTTTGATAAATATTTTGCCAGCAGACTTGAGTTTGCATAAATCAAATCAGTTGTCCCAAGTACCCGTTCTTCTATTAAAAGAAGCAAATCAATTCACCGACTGACAACGCGAAAACAATAACAGTTCACATGCAATTGCGCAGCATCGTCGAGGCTGACCGACGACCTATCGAGTTGAAATTGTCTACAGAATTTTTGGCGAACCAGAGATCGAACACCCGATTGTTTCGAAGATGGAGCGGATCTATGGGGTGTGCAAGGTGTTAAAGGGACACTGTGAGGGGGCCTCGGGACGCGTGCAGGTCTGGTCCGCGTGGAACGCGCTTGTCTCGTGCCACCGGCGCATTCCGCATGCCCGCGGGAGCCCGATAAAACGTATGCAGATTAAAACATTTTATTTGAATGATAATATAACACTTGTTGATGCAAGCGCGTTGGCCTAGGTTAGCATAATAAACATTATGTAGATCTGTACGGCCGCGGCGAGCTATCCGTTCCGGCTACGTCCCGCCGTTACACAAACGCCTGTTTAACTCTCCCTATGACTGTGCGTTCAGGTTCGTGGTGCACCACGCTCTTCGCATGCACATGCATGTGTACACACGCGCAAGAACGCGAAGCACACGCGGGGACCCGGTCACCGGTGTTTCTGTGTTTCTCTCGGCGGCGCGCATCAACCTTCCCCCCTCTGCCCCGGTCGGTGGCTCGTTCCTCTCGTCCGTACCCCTCCCCACTATCTCGGTCTCTCCCCCTTGCTGCATCCACGAGACGTTCATTCATTAAAACCCGGAGACCGCGTGTGCATTCTCAATTTTATCGATGCTACGATCGAATCGCGGCCGGACGACCAGCTTCTTCTCAGATTCCAAGCCACGGCGACCGTTTGCGATTCCATACTCGCAGCCAGCTGCGAGCCGGAGCATCCCCTAAGCGAGGGTGCACCCGCCTGGCCATTGTCTTCGTGTTTGCGGCCTGTCTTTTCAAAGGAACACTTGACGTTTCAATTCACCTCGGTGAAATGGTAACACTCGAGTGCTACAAAAGTGGCATGAACGACTAATAGGACTTAGAGGGTGGATCGAGTACCTTCGATCGAAGGGATCGTCTCGATAGTTTGATTTTAATCGGTGCTTGTTTAAAAATGCAATGAAAGCTTGACAAAAAGAGCCGGGAGGAAATTGCATTTAATATTTTGTTATCCAATACGGAGTTCGGTAAATTCGATATACCTGGTGGACAGTTTATTTTTATATTCTTACACTATTTCTCCGCACTTTTGCGATTAACATCGAGAGTAGCTTTGAAAGTCAACATCGTCGGTGGAAAAATCAACTTGGGTATCCACGGAAGACCCACAGTTTCGACATCTGACAGCGTGTCACGGTGTCGAAGGGATAATTATGGGAATCGGTCAGGGGTGGGTCGCGGGCAGCTTGAAGAATCGATCCTCCACGCGATCTCATCGGACCCGATCGCGTCGACTCGCGGCGCGCAAGCAAATTCCATGGCGAGATCTCGAGAATAGCCCGTAGGTGTCTGGAGAAAATGTCAAGGAGAAGGTGTCGGCTCGGTCGTCGGAGGCGAGGCGGAAGGCGCAGCGTCGATTTTCGTCCTGGTACGAAATTCCAACCGATCGATCGATCGGAGGATCGCGTGATCGTGCCGTGTGTATCGCTTTACCGCGACTGGTATCGCTTCACCACCTACCGGACAGCCCATAAAATCGTGGCTGCTTAATATACATTTGCCGATCGCGTTTTACGCCCTGCATGCGAGCTCTAATCTCGAGCGAGCGACGATTCAATTAACCGCGCCATCTTTACCTGCCTCTGGGGGACCTGTCGCGGCAGAATCGTTGTTTCTCTTATATATTCCATCGGGGAACGCTGCGAGTCTTAATTTTGTAATTAGAGAGATCGGTATTCGTGTTATCTTGGTATTTAGCGCGCTCCAGGATCTCGAGGAACCCTTATTTTCTTATTTGGAAAATCGGCATTGCAGTTAATGATTTATTGTCTATATACAGATAACGAGATTAAATCCTTTGGTATAGATACAAAAATGTATGTCGGCCCATAAATCATCACTTTTAAAGGTAACAGGGGGGGGGGGCTGAACAAATTTAGAGATCCGCCAAATATGACCACGATAGAGCTAGGGAATTTTATTCGGAGCATTAAGTGGCGTCTGAGTCAGATCTAAATTGTATCTAAATGGATAACGTTAGAAACTATTTCAAACTCCAAAAGCGAAGAGAAAATTGAAGAATATTTTATGATACTGAAGATAAAAAAATATAGTTGTTGTCTTGGTATTTAGCGTTAGGCTTCGAAAAAGAATCTTATGCTCAAAATTTTCGGTGCAGCAAATATCTGTAAACTTGAAGACTATGAGCTGGTGGAATGTCGCAGTGGCAAACTCGTGTTGCTAATGAACGGTCTCGAGAGCCAACGGCAGGTCGGTCCGTCCTCAAAATTCTAAGCGGATAAACATCGAGCGGCGAGTGCTCTCGCTTTTACGACGTTCGTCGACGCGTAGAGAGCGTTTTATAACCGGCCTGTTGCTGCTGGCTAGATAGCAGGCGCGGCGTGGCCCCGTAAAAACGGAACGGCGCCGCGACCGTTGCCCGGTTCGGTCCTCCTCCGGCGTTCACGCGGAAGGAAACTCTATCAGGTCCGTTGCGGAGAGGTCAGGGGATCGAGAGGACCCGATCGAGAGAGTCCGGCGACGAGCTCGCTAACAGGCGGGAAACCGGAGACCCTCTCGTTCCACGATACTCGGAGAATTAGCGCCACGGTGCCCCTCGAATTTCATGAAATTCCAATACCCCGCTATCGTCTCGTCGCGAAACCGTCTGGGAACGTCCGCGAGTCCTCCTCGCTCCGCTCCGCTCCTCTCGGCGACGCTCGTTAACGCCGGGAACGCGACCCGTCGTAAAGCCGCGAACTTATCCGGCCGGGAGAAACGAACGGGTCGAGAGACTCGCGCGGCGCGAACTTTGGCGGGGACAAGAGTATGCGAATCGGCCCAACAGTGCCGAGCGGCCGCGATAATAGGACCTATGACACGCACGCACCACGTACGCGACGCGTACACGTACACGTGCACGCGGGCGCAGCTGTACTCTCGCTCTCTCGCGGTCGCCCAAGTTAAGTGGCCGGCACTCGCTGAAAATAATGTCCAATTCCGACGTAACTGCAGCACCTACGACCCTGACTCTTCTCGGCTTACCTTGAGCGCTCATTCGGAACTGCCGAGGAATGCTCGGCCGAGTGGGCGGCGCTCCGACGGCCTACGGTCGACTCGCGTGTTACCAATCCGCGATTTCGGTTCGGAACAACCCTAAAAGGGGACCTAGTTATCTTTTAATGCGCTCTAAATGCAATGGAAAGCGTTGATAGAATTGCTTGGGGACGGAACAGGCCAGATCATTCTCGCGTCGATCGGCCGCGCTATAAAACAGGGGTGCCGTTTAAGTCGCTCGTTCTTGGTCATTTGTCCGACGTTTCTTCTTCTCGTCAAACGCGTACTCCCGTTCCACGATTTATGCGGCACTTTTTTACGCGCGTCCCTTTTTTTTACGGGGCAAATTATAACACTATCGACGCGGTATTTTTGATACGCCATTTGAATTTATGCTGCCACTAAATCTCCGCGAAACTCATGAATTAGTCAATGGATTGGAAAGTGTTATTGTAGACGATGACTCGAACTTTCGAGCAGTCTTTAAATTTTAACAAAAGTAATCAAATATTTGCCGCGAGTATCAGCAAGTTTCTGAAACGAGACATGGCGAATATATCATCCGAAATAGTTTATATTAGAAATGGAAATGATGTCGGACTTCTAATTGTTTCAAATGATGAAGACGGTGAGTTTGTGCTAATGAAGTAGAAAAAGCTGATTGTTTAAAATTGTAGAATAAAATTTATTTCCGCTTACTGAAATGGTAAAATTAATTTTTCTTAAGCCAACTGAAATAAATATGTATTTCTAAAACCTACCTCAGCTTCTATTTTCAATACTTTTTCTGTGATTTAGTATTATCCTTTTTTGCAATTTTCATTCGCGTAAAACAAATTCGTGTGAATTGAAAAACGGGTGTAATGTTTGTGTAATAACTCGCGGAACATTGTGGATCGTGGGAACATCAAAGAATTATTTATCCAATTATGTATTACTCATCGGCAGTCGGAATAATTGGTTTTCAGAGTATCTTGTGCAATGATCTGCACGAGCGAATCCGCTATTCATTTTCCTCATCGAACGAGCAATTAACAGTTCTGAGTTTTAGGCTGGCGGTCGTGAAGAGATAAAACAACTATTTCTACACGAAAGAAATACCTTGGAATTCGCGAATGCTTTCACCTTCCATTTTTGCCACGCGAACCTATAGGTGAAAGGTGCTTCACGGGTCGTCATCGAACCCTAAATCACAATACTGTGTAGTAGCATCGGACACAATGGAACGTCGTAGGACGAACTTCCATCGGTTCGCCGACGCGATTCGGGAAAACGATTCTGTCTGTAAAAACCCTCCTCTGTGTTTCTTCGACAGACATTAAACAACCGGTCGTGGGCTCTAGTGACGTTTCCATTAACCCTTGCAACACTGACACGTTCTGCTACCAAGATTATTCATTCTTTCGTTCGATGCGGCGCGTGCGTGCTGTGACCTCGGTCCAACCGTGCGTGGTTTACTATTTGCTCGGACTAATCTATGCAAAATGTGACACCGTTCGATGAAATTATCGAAAAATTCCAAAGCTGGTCGTCGACGATGCATCTTGAGGAAGAAAAGTTCAGTGTGGTTGGTAGACTGCGGATTTTTGTGCAGAATAAATGTTGCAGGTATTAACCCTCAGATTTTCGATTATTCTCAGAACTCAGCTTTATTCGTCAATTTTTACGAACATCTTTTTGAGATACTTCTATTGTTTCTATAGCTGGTATTTAATTGATTAACAAGGTGACGATTTAAATATATATACTGGATCGGAATGACCCAGTAACCCCAGGTGGCAGGTTAAAAACAGGAATGCATAGAATTCTGGGGCCAATCATTAGTAGTATCAATTGTCACTGCTTTTTGAATTAAATCCAATCTAGGCGTAAATTAATTTATCCTCCTTTCTAAAGTATTCGAGACTTATATGCAACATTGTACATGCGTTGCGTTATTCCTCGAATGTCGACAGATAACGGTGAAGTCTCATCCTCCTCGTACAGAAACCTGCGCCGGGGTCAGATCTGGCCCAAGGCGTTTTAACAAGGATAGATCAGTTGTGACGCTCCATCAGGCGCGTTCAGGTATTCGTTGTCAATTTGGTGGAGACTGTCCGAAGAAGATCGCGATCGCGATCGATCGATCGGCGTAGGGGAAGGTGTGCATCGCGCCCGTGACCCTCGCAACGGCAGGTGCCCTTCGTCGGGGGGCGAGTTCGATCGACGAGGGCCAGGCGGACACGCTAGCCACTTTCGGTCCGCGTCGCGCCGCAATCGGATGTAAATGCCATGCAAATTTCGAGGCGAGGAGAGGCAGAGATAGAGGCGGAGGTGGAGGCGGAGGCGGAGGCGGAGCGAGAGGAGGCTGCCGGCGGATAACCGCGCTATCGGGCTACCGAATGCACCGGGTGGCGCGATAAACGGCGACCAACCCGAGTGAAAGAGACGAGAGAAGAGAGGACCAGGCGGAAGAGAGAGAAGCTCACTCGAGGGAATCGCGCGGAGCCCACGAATTCCGGTGGTGCTGGTGCTGCTACCGGTCCGCGCCGTTCCGCGCCGCGCCGCGCCGAGCCGCGCCGACGAATTTAACGATCGCGTCCGCACGCCCCGAACCGCGTCGCCGCCGACGAAATATTTACCTGCGGGAAACTCGAGCCCGATAGCCTGCATTTAGTGCCCCGACACGCTCGCCTCCCGCGACGATACGCTGTTACGTATTCAGGGTACATTGTTCGACGCGAGCTCGATCCTATCCGTGTCGTTCCCTCTTTAATTGCCCGATCAAGGAGCTGTTTTCGCCGTGCGTCGCCCGCCCCCGCTTTCCAATTCCGATACAAGCTGCGGGACACTTTTTTCTCGCTGTTACACCACCGCCGCATGGATTCCGCCGGTGATCGATGCGCTCGGGTTAGGAGATGCATCGGGAATCGGGGACAGTGTTAATCTCCCGTTGGTCTTCTTTTATTCGAAGCCGAATATTCGAGTCAGTTCGAGGAAACGTTCGCTTCGATTTTGCTTGTAGGAAGTGCAGTTAGATCGGCAGTGATAATCGATACTTAGAGGCATCATATATTGTTCAAGATTATTTCTCTCAACCGATGAATCTCTCTAGATCTCTGCAACAATTTTGCAACGCTGTAGCAATGGTGACGACAGTTTGGTTTATATAGAAAGGTCAGTTGCATCTTGTCAAATTTTAATGCATCGCATACTGCAAGAAGGTCGAACATCGCGACGATTTTGCTTCCTCTCCGCGCAAATATGAGCGTGATAAAAACAATTCTTGGACTCTGTGGACAACGTTCGTGTATTTTGTGTACCAGCAATTGGAGCAAGGGTTCGCACGCCGCATTATTGGCTGAGAAATCGCGTGTAGGCCTCGTGTCTGATGGAAGTACCTACATCGGGGAACCGCATTGCCGGAATTCGCCGGAAATCAATCCGAGTGGTCGCCGACGCCTCTCTGTTTCTCCCTTCCGTCCGTCGATCCGCCCGTCCGTGCCGCAAATTTGCATTTCCATCGGTTCGATACGAGTTCTCGGAAGACGAGAAACCGCTCAACCGATGCGGATCCGCTTGCCTCTTCAATTTTTCGTTTAGATTCGTCAAAACGTTCACTTTGGTGGCGATAGCTCGTCGAAGAACCCTGAAAACACGAGCTTGAACAGACCCGACGGTGTCATTGATTATTTTTCAATTTCTGTGCAGCTACAGAACATCGCAATTTTGACAATTAACCCTTTGCGCTCGAAGCTATTTCAACAATAAATTTTAAATTATTTTCCCAGCTCATAGTATTCTCATTGTATGTAATAAAATGCACTTTTAAGCATACGAAAATGATTCTTGTGACCCGTAACAATAGTTTCACTATTTAACAACTTTCTAAATCTAAACTTTGTTATTATTGAAATTATCTTGGGACGTGATAGAATAATTATAGTGGTGCCTTAGAGTCACCACTCGAGTGCACAGAGTTAAAGAATATAGATGAAGAGCCAGTAATACAAAATCAGCATATTCATTGTTCACTATTTCGCAAGTTTTAATCCGCTGTCTACTGTGCCGGAGTCACGGCCAACAAGAGTGGAGGATCGCAAATATGCATTAGTAGAATATCGGCGCCAGTCAGAAAGGACTCCGGCACTCGAGACGGCGCTTCAATAATTGGAGAGTTAATTATTTTGCTACGTGGATTCTTCATTTCGAGATTACCACAGGAAACTACATCCTTAAATACAAGATATCTGGGAGAAGCTATTGACCCTCGAATATTAGTATCGAAACTGATTTGTTCATCAATCTCAATCCATGCTCTCACTCAATTTACCATTACTGTTTATTTTCTTAGCTCTTAACGGAATTATGTAGCTTTTACATATTACTAAATCGATATTTTACCAAATAATTTTAATTTTTCCACAAGATAACATATATGTCATTATTATACAAGGTCTTTGAAATGGCAAATAACAATATAACAAATACCTGGCAAGTTGTCTGCAAATAGATATTTAAGAAATTAATTCAGCCTATAGATGGTTAACACATTTTCTACGAACATCGAATTGAGTTTGATTCACTAAAAATCAACGAAGATTGAAAAAATCCACATTTAGAAAAACTTATAATACATTGAAACGCAATAATAATATTTTGATAATAAGTATATAATGAGTATTTTTGGAATTACAAAGGCGACTTCTTTTAAATGCACAGCAAAATCAAACAAAAAAATGTTATTAACACTGTCGTCCTTAGTTAATTAATTATTATAATTATTCGTAGAGTTCCAAATGTGATTCCATTTATTAGTCTGTACTTATTACATGGTTTCATTAATATGAAGCTCCATTTCTTGACAGATCAGAAATATCAGGACAATCTAAGTAAGGAGGGCAGAATATCTCTCCAACATATAATGTGTTAGCAGCTATTCTGACTTTGCGAAGCACTAAAAACAACTGTTTTATATTAGCTTGTAAACGTAAGAATAAAACATTTATTTTTCATTTCTAACGAGTGTTATTATGATATCTTCCGCAAATAACACACGTATTGACTAAATACCTTATAAATGTATTTTTACAATCTGAATAATGAAATAGCTACATAATATAAAAAGTATCGTCTGTTCCCGAGATCGCACCAGTTTCTCGATTCTCATCGACTGGTCAGCGTTTCGAGTCGGATCTAGAAAATGTTGTCACCCCGCGCGACAATCGTTGGATAGAGGTTTTCCGGGGGTGTTTTTGCCTCGCTCCGTCTCGCCGGAGCGTGCCAGCAGATGGGTGGACCACCGCAAAAAGTCCTTCGTGAAATCCAATTCCGGAGGCTCCGGGGGCCGGTCCGGAGCCGGGTCTCGCAGGAAAAGAGCGAGGAGGGAAATCGGCTAGCCGAAACGGGAAAGAGAAGGTCCGCGTTAGGTTGGCGGACAGGATGTTTGCGGGGTTGGCAAGCGGGGTGGGGAGGAGGGGCGAAAAAACGCGAGGAATTAGCGGTCGGACGCGTGCAATGCGGACGGGTCCGCATTGTTGTCCGGTCGTATTAGCTGCGGCAGCGGTAGGCGAGAAACGAGACGGTAACCGGAGCGAGGCGGAAAAGAGAGGGAAACGGTGCCAGGAGATCCCGAACCGAGCGCAGCCTCTCCACCCCTGGCTTTTCCGGCTTTGTTCGCGAGATCCACGGTGTGAGGAGGGGGGGGTCGAGGGCGCGGCACACCTCGCTCTCTTATTTTTGTCCGGCACGCTCCGTGATTTTTCCCCGTTTCGCCTGTTTTCCTCCAATTCCCCTCCCCTCGCCGCCGTCGCCGTTACTTTTCCTCGTCATTCGGATCGTCGGGACCACGATGACTCACGCGGAATCCTTCCAGAATCCACGTGGAACTTCGCCGATTTCGTTCCTCTTCTTCGTGGAATTCGCGCGCATCCACGAATCGTGCGGTTCAGCGATTGACGCTGCGTTTTTCCGTGAATTCGAACACCGACACCGCCGCCACGTGTTTACCGCGGAAACGTCGGTCACCGGTCACGGCTTTTTGCCTCTCTGCATTCGTCGTCGAACTTTATCGCGTCACGCGTTTTTCCTCGCGGACACCTTTGTCGGTGGTGTCACAGGCTCGCCTTGAACTTTACCACCGTCCCGGCACGTTGCTCGGACTCGTACCGCGACGCGATTGTAAAAATAACCGCGGCGAGAAGCGCGCGGCGATCGCGCGATCCGACTGCGTTTTCCTTGAATCATTTAGTCCGGCCGACCGGCCGTGTCGCTGCACCCTGCGACGGATACCGCGTCTCTGCGCCACAGCTTTCATCGGCCGAGATCAATTATGCATAGATTGTCCGGGAAAAGTTTCGCTGATTTCCCAGACAGTTCGCTGGAATATTCATGACACGGGATTTCTGATTGAGGTGTTTATATTGAATTCGACGGAGATCGATTAGAGTCGCAGACTTGTTCTGTCCCGTTGAAGCACGCCTGCCGGAACTGGATTGGTATAGTGAGACTTGAATGAAATGTTACTATTTCGATGAAAACAGAGAGAGAGAGAGAGAGAGAGAGAGAGAGAGAGAGAGAGAGAGAGAGAGAGAGAGTAAAGAGTCATTTTCTTCCTCGGTAATTGCCCTTTAAGTCATTATCCTTGCTCATCAATCAGGAGCAGGTTAGCCACGCCCACTGAGGAGAGTTCAACACTGCTGACGAATGGTGACTCTAAGGCTTCTCTAAAAATTGCCATATCACGTTTTAAAGTAATTTTAATATTACTAAATCTGTTTATATTTAAAGAATTATTAAAAGGGTAATTGTTGCATGAATCGGAAAATTTAATTTCATGTGTATAAACTACACCAGATTGTATAAAATGGAAATACTGTAAGAATAGCTATCCTGGATTTCGAGTTAAAATGGTTCCGGTTTCAGAGGGTCAACTAACAATCGTTCAGGAAATTTTCATTAGAGCGTAGCATTCCATTATTCTGATAAAAAGGTAGGAATTATTGTAATCCATGAAACTAGACTTTTGGAGGATATGCAACATGGTCCAAATGCAAATGCCGGCGCCATTTGAGATTAGATCAACGCGTCTAAACGTGGGTTGCGACTCTCATTTATTTCTCGTATACTCCCGGAGCAATTCGGATTGCTCACGGACAGGCAACGCTTCCGACCTATTTCCATCGATCCTCGAACGTGGAGGATCCTCGTTAGGACGTCCGTGTCTGTCGGCGTCCGATGATGGAGCAGATTTGACTGGTTTCGGCCGGGTCGTCCTATGGTCGGCTGTCTTTTGTGCCGGGCGGTTGCAACGCTTGCTCGCATTGTGCGCCCGTCCACGCACGGTTTTTGTACGGGCGTGTTCCACGACGGGCCACGTTCCACCGCTTCCATCCGCGTTCCGCTTGCGACGTGGATCGCTTACGGGGGTCCAGGCTGCAGCTGTCCGACCGCCGCGTGTCGAACGTCTGCCTCGGCTCCCCAGTAACCAACGAAAGTGCATCATCGATACCTTGTTTCCAAACAACGAAAACGCAGAACGGTTCTCGTGAGCTGTTCCCGTGTTTTCGAGCAGAGTAAAAAGCGAGAGAGATAGAGAAGACGAAGCTTTCGGTGCCGCGAAAAACCGGTGGCGCGACATGTGTCCAATGACACGGTCCTCCGCCGGTTTTATGGAACAAGCATAAATCGCGGCGGGAGCGAGCGCGCATCCGCGGTCACGATTTCAATCTCGGGTCCTTTCATAAAAGAACTCGCCCGCGCTCGCGCGCGCACGCGAGAGAGGGTGAACGAGAGAGAGAACGCGGGCCCGTAAGCGCGCAATAATTCTCCCTATTCTACACGGTGTTCATTAATTACCGGCTGGCCGACCGCGAGAGGCTAAAGAGAAAGAGGAATTATGGATCCGCCTTTATCCGTGCATCGGCCCCGCCACGCTCCGGAGCGAAGGATACACCGTAGAATTCCTTTTTTCCCCGTGGCGCCGCGATAAGCCGCCCCTGCCACCCGCGATTATTTATTATTTGCGAAATTCCTTCGGCTAAATTGCCACTGGCGAGCGCAGCGGCGCGGCGCCGCAGAAAATCATGCCCCGATGCCAACCTTTTCGTCCCCGGTTAGGCGTGTTTTTAAGGAGGGAGCTGTTCTCCCGCTTTTAATACCATAGAATTACCGCTTACGAGAGTGGACCTATTATAATTTGTTCGCGTCGAGGCTGGGTTAGACTGGTCAGCGATGCATTAGTAGGCGATCTACAAACGCGGTTATGAATATTTACGCCCAGACGCGCGGACACTGTGCAACTAAAACGAGCTGTCCACTTAAATCTATATTCGCGAAAGCATTGCAACTATGTAACACGTTCCCAGGACGGACAAGATTATCGAAGGTGCGAAGTACTGCTCGTGATAGGTGTCGCAAAGTAATTGTCGCTTGACAAGATCCTTGCTCCGAGAGACCGAAGGCAACGTTCTTAGGTCGCCGGCGATGTTCCTAGGGTAGCCGACAGAAAGGTGCAGGGTGGGACGAAGGGTGCTCTAGTTTCGTGCGATCGGGACTGCTCGCAGCGGGAGTCGAGACTTGTGCGAGCGAAGCAGCACGGAAAAACGGCGAACAAAAAAGCTAATGCCGGACGAGAAACAGTTTATAATCCGTAGAAGTTAAGATCGGGCGACAATGGGCCACGCGGAGCGTAATAAGGGGCGCTTACAGGATTACACGCCGGCCAGGTAAACGCATTTGCCGCGTTAGCTGGTTTCGGGGGTCTGCTCCGGAAAGAGGGGAGAGTTATTTCGGATGATCGAGAACCGATATACAGGGTGGTCGGATAACTGCTGCCATGATCGCTACAGCATCGGCTCTCGAGTCGCGGGAAAAGCTCGGAACGGTAAATCCGTAGGCAAGGAGAACGAACGGTGGAGCATTCGTCAGTCGATCCAGGAACAAACGACGAAATTAGGCGCGAAGATGGCGGTGGCTGCGCGAAAGGTGCGCGTAACGCGGGGCATCAATTCCGATCGATCAATGGGGCTTCCCCGTGCGATTAGTAGGCGAACGCCGTTTAGCCGTTAAATACGACGTTTCGGAACGTAATAGCGGCAATTATCGTGTTAGTAGCTATATTCCGAAGGCATCCGTCGCTTCGTACCTTTCGCCGTGTAATTACGTCTCGTTAAGATCTCGGGAATGTAATCCGGCTCGCTCGTTCGCTCGCTCGCTCGCTCGCTCGCTCGCGGACGAAACTGGAAAACCGGAGCGCACGCCACTCAGACGTACGATCCGGCCGTGCGTCCTTCTTTTCCCTCTCCGCATCCTACCCTACGGCTTCGGACACCACCTCTGCTCTTTCTCGATCCGTTCGTCCGTTTTCCTCCTACACCGCAGAACTTGACGTCTCCTTCGCCGTTCTCCGATTACAAATCATTCTGCAATCTAGTTAGCTTGTCCTGCTGTCGAGCTCACTAGGACAACGATAATGCACCCGACAATCTGCCGGATGACGTTTTCTAAATAACAAATCGTTTTTCTGATAAACTAACTTGATGCGCAGATTACCCTCATTGTGTTGGGAAAGGAAATCTTCGTAATTCGGTTCTATAACACGAGTGAAAATGTTCCTCCCGCCTTTTGACATCCCTAAACACGGCGACTGAAAGTTCCGACAGTCTAATTAGAAGGTAAAGGGATGAAGTCATGGGACCGCGAAGGAGGATAAGGGCCTTGAAAGGGAACGAGAGGGCCGGTGGGGCTCGCAGAATCAGCACGTGAACTTTCACGCAGCAGGCCGGTCTGTTGGCAAGGCGAGTAGGAAGACGCCGAGGCGGCGAGGACGAGTCTCGAGCCGAGGATAGAATGCCGAAGGTGAGCACCGGGGGATACGTAATCCTTCGAGCATTCTCGCTCGGCACGATCCTTTTCGGCTCCTCGGTTGCCCGCGTCCTGCCGAGAACAGCGGCGGATAGAGGCGAAGCGCAGAGGAAACCGTCGTCGCATAAAATCTAATCGAGTGCCCCGGCACAGGAAATTCGAATCACCCGGCGAATCGAGTGCGAGAACGCGACGAAATTATAAACGCCGTAGCACGCGGAAGAGTCGTCACGGATTAGAACCGGGTCCCGCAATCGGCCGGCGCGATCGCGGGGTCGGGCTAAATCGTCGCCATAAACCGGCACGCGTAATGGCCGACGGAGATCGAGATCGGCAGGTTTTACAGCGATCCCGGTTATCGTAAAACCGAGCGAATACGATTTCCGCGGCGATCGCGTCGAAAGAACAATCCACGGTGTCGGGTTTCCGCGAGTCGTTCCCCCCGTGGTCCATTGCTGTGCCGATCTCCGGCGAACCTAGACACCGTTCGACGAACAAAGGAAGGAACCGTTCTGAAATTTGTCAGACGTCGATTACTGTACCGATCAGCGGAGAAACGAGACACCTCTCGGTTCAATACGGAAGGAATTGTTTGAAGCGTGTTAAAAGCGAGGTGTTACGCCGATCTCAGGAGAAACGAGACACTTTTTGGAGCAAAAAAAAAGAAAACCGCACTGAAATTTCTCAGATATTTACCGCTATATCGATTCTTGAGTAACTCGGACACATTTCGATCCGGTAAAGAAGGAATTGTTTGAAATTTGTTAAAACTTGATTACTATGCCTATCCTCGATAAACCCTTCTGTTTAAGCGGGAAAGAAACTGTTACGAAATTTCCTTGAAGTCGGTAACTATGCGGATCCGTAACGAATCAGGACATCTTCGAATAAGAAAGAACTTTGAAGAAATTTCTTCTTTGAAGAAATTTGTCAGAGGTTGATTGCTACCCAGTCTCCAGCAAATCGACACATCTTTTGACTCAACCGAGAAGAATCCGTTGATAAATTTGTCAAAGGTCGATTGCGGTATCGATCCTCGCCGAACAGGAACAGCTTTCGATCGAATAGAAAAGGAACCGTTCTGAAATTTGTCAGAGGCGTTGACGAGAACGCGTGGTACTACGGGAGTTGTTGGAAATTCCAGCCGCCGGGTTGGAATCTAATGGTGATAGATCGACGTCGAAATCGATCCCTGAGGGGTCACGGGTCAACCTGGAAGCCGGTGGTCGCGCACCTTTTGTCGCCTAGTCGACAGTCGCCGACTCGTGCCACAACCTCGACAGACGACCAGAAAAAGAGAGAAGGATAGGCACAGCAATCAGTGAGAGAGAGAGAGAGAGAGAGAGAGAGAGAGAGAGGGAGAGAGAGAAAGAGAAGGGGCGGGTGTCCTTAGATGGTTCTCGCGGTGATTCGTCATAGGCGTGACCCAGCGACGACGACGTTCCATCCTAATCGCGTCATCGACGTCCACGACGCCCGACTTTTTCTCCCCGGCGAGATAGGATCTCGCGACGCTGTTACCGCATGCCGCTCGATACTCGCGCGCGCAACAGAGAGGCCTTCGGCTCGGTGGGCGCAGGTGCTGCTCCGGTATCTCGTTCGATCATCCGGGAGGAGCGGGGCACGGAGACAAAGACGGCGATCATCGCGCGAGCGGAATCTAGTGCGCGAAATCGTTCTCGATCCTCCGCCCTCGGGGAGAAACTGCCAGCAAACTAGACGACTTTGCCGGCGAGTTGCTCGGAAACTCGCGTGGGCGTCCGGTCGGGTTCTAGGATGGCCTTGAATCGTCTCGGAGGATCGGCAGGGATTAGTACACTGGCCTGGAAGGTGATATTTTAATCCTTGGATGACACCTCCACCCGACGATAACCTGGAGCACCGGAGAAAGCGTGCTGGGCCGAGATCCTTTTAGATTATACCTCGGAACGAGTTTAAACGTTTCGGTGTCAATTTATTCCTACCGTCGATTTATTCAATTTTTTCGCAACGTTCTTACTTCGCCGAAATCTTTCGGCTTCCACTTCTACTTTTTTAGTAGCCATTATAGGACCTCGAATATCAGATCCTTCAAAAACGTGTCACATCCGGTCAGCTAAAACTAACTCGACTTCTATGCAAAATAATTTAATTTATGAACTGTTTATGACGATCTATGTTTTGCTATCCGAACATTCATATGGCTCCGCTTTTAGAAGAGTGTTCTAGAAAAGAGACCAGAACAGGTAACATTTAATTTTTCCATTAGGAGCAGTATAGTGTTTCGAAGGAAAACAATTACAATCAATTCTTTTAGTTAAGAACATAAAAGCGTTCAAAATATTTAGAAACAGTGTTGCCTTAGGGTTATAATAAATTCTACCCAATTGTCCTTCAGATTGTAGTAAATATGGACAATTTAGCATTATAAGAAATATTAGAAATATTAAAAAAATATCACAAGGTTTTATACTTAATACGAAGTAAAGATACTAAAACTTTTCGACGGTGCACGCGATGAGGTGGCTTCAGATTTGTCTCTGCGACAATTAGACGAACCGGAGAAGTCAGTACACAGGCAAACGAATGATCTGTCAAGAAGTCGAAGAACCTGGGACAGTTTGCAGCGATTGCTCGAGTGGAGTATCGCTTGTGGTAGGCTGTCGGCAGAAAGTGTGTACGAGGGCCGAAAGGAAGCAGCAGGACAAAACGGAAGAGGCGCAGGACAGTGTGTTCTGCGTCTGTGGGATAGGAGAGAGACGTCTAGAGCCGTACGAGCCGGCAGAGGATAGTAGACAGCTCTCGAAGAGAGCGAGCGAGCAGCGGGTGCTCCGGATCCGACTGGACCGGTTCTGCCTGGATTCCCTAGGAGTTCTAGCCTTCGGGACTCGCAGGATTCTCTGACTGGTCACCGGCTGCTGGTCACCGGTCTGCGCGTTGCGACGCAGACCGGTGTTTGGTCGGTCCAGCTCTCTCTCTCTCTGTCGCTTTTTTCTGGTTCTCGGGCCGCCGTTCCCTTCCTTCCTGCCTTCCTCCTTCTTGTTCGTTTCCCTGGCCGACTGCTACCCCAGCGGGGAGGAAGTTTCGCGCCGTATCGGCGGACCCGTTCCCCGGCGCTGCCCACCACGTTTCAGCGTATCATTTATCATCGGACCAGAGAATCGCTGCGACGATGCACCGGCTCGCTACCTTGACTCTCTCTAGCCCGGGTCTTCGGTGGTTCTCTGATGACTTGATACTAAGCTCGCGCGGACCAGCCTCGAGCGACACCGATACCACCGAGCACTATCTGATCCGTTGCTTCAGAGACCGAGAAAGGCTGCTGCCTCGTAGCTCCTCGTTCGGAGACACGAGAGACGCGAACCACGGGATACACGGCTCTGGGATTCTGCGCGATCCAAGATATTCCCGGTCTGCTGCCGATCCAGCGGCTCCTACCGCCGCTGCTTGCTTGCTTGCTCGCTTGCTCGCTTGCCTGCCTGCCTGCCGACTCTTTAATTATACGAGTACCTACGCAATTTGTCTTGTTATCGATTCGAGATTTCAGATTCCCGGGGTCGGCCCTCGTACCGCGACCGGATCCGCGATCCCAACCAAGCCGATTCGGTTTATTCCATCTACGACCAGGATTCCGGGGAGAGATTATTGCGTGGGTGTAATGAGACACTGTTCTTTCCAAGACTTTTCCGTTTAAATGTGCAATCATAAATTGGCGATCCTGGAACCTACGAGATCGTTACACGTCGACAGCGATTCTTTTGCACCTTCCACGGACAGTGCTTCAGTCTGCTCGGCATTTTCTTCATCTTGCAATGGTGTAGGACGTATTGATCATTATCCAAACGTCTCTTCCAATGGTACAAATATTCTTCGATTTTTATGATATAGATTTCCACAGGCAATAATCAAAGAGTCTGTGAGCATAGTTTTATGTGACACCAGCGTCGATCGTTTATTATTTCGAAAATTATATAGTAACTTTACTATTACACATTGCTTCCCAAATATTCATAGACGGAAGCTCGTTTAGCCTAAATCAATTGTCTAAATTTTGAGTCCTCATTATTCTGTCCGGCTATCACGAAATCATCGTTCACGTTGATCTTTTTTGGGATCACAGTGTAAAGAGTAACTGCTAGCGGAACACCTCGCATTTCTCTGCGGAAGAGAGACTCCGCTGCAAGCAGAGATTGCTCCGCTTACCCTCGTCCGTGCGCAGCCTCTTTCAGTCTGCATCGGAATCCAGTTTTCGAATCGGGTTCCTCCTGCACTGAAACGGCCCAGGGTGACCGTTGTTGGAAAGAAGAAGCCGCTCGACACCAGCCATCTCAACCGTCGCCCTCCGTTTTGTCTTCTACGGCAGTCTGCACACGCAGAAAAGTGTCCCGGATAGACGATTGAGAAAGGGTTGCGCTTAGGGGATGAGATCCTCCGAGGCTCTACCGCAAGAATCCCCGCAATGTCCTGTCATTAATTAAACCGACAATAGGAATGTTTCTATTTCCTCCAGACGGATTTCTCTCAAATTTGTCAGTGTCTTTTAACCCTTTGCGGTCCTTCGACCGGTGTGATTTGTAATGGAGACTAAGACATAATTTGGAGTAATAATATGTTAGAAAACGAATAGTATGCCCCCGTGTTAAGTCGAAATAAAATTTTATCGTTAATATTTCAGCATTCAAGTAAATGTAGACGCGCAACAAATATAAATTCTCTTGTGCCTTTAGTAAATGATCAGAGTCGGAGAATTTTTAATTATTGTACCATGAAGAAAATCGTAATTCTTACTTGACAATTCGATACTTGAACCCTGAATCGATGAGTTAGTTGACAGCTGCGGCAAACTTAAAAAGTGAACCTTCGATGATCAATTAAACCAGCCATCGTCGCCTCTCTGTTTCCCAGGGCAGATCCATTTCATCGCTGGAACTCGTTCCGGCCGCTTCTTTATTTACGGTGCAGGCCCCCAGCGTGGCGGCAGGCGATTTAAATTAATATCCTCGAATTTCCCTGCGTCTCCTTGGCGGAAGACTAATGGGTCTCGTCCCGTTCGGCGCGGGTCAGCGTGGAAACGAGAGCTGCCTCCCTCCGAGGAGTTTTTCCATCGGGAAAAAGGAGGCCGCCTCGAAAAGCTGCGAGACTTCGCGATCGATCAAAGTCCACGGCTCTCTCTCGCGTCGCGGGCGTTGCGTCCGCTTTTCGAAAAAAAATAATTTCCGACGACGCGGCGTGTGTACGTGACGCGTACCGCGCCGTGGAAATTATTCTGCTCTGGAAAATCCCCGCGCGATCGAGCCGCATTCTCTTCGATAGGAGCGGACGATCGACCCAGGGCGTGGTGACGCAATCTCGCCTCCGTTGCTGCGAAACACGCAGGTTTTCTGGAAGAACTCCGTTATCTGTGTTCAAGGGAGATTACGATCGCGGAGACGATAGCGATCGGCCGATCAATCGTGTTTCGTGAACGGCTAAACGGAGGCCGGCCGGATCGGGTAATTGTCGCCTGCGATCCTGCAGCATTGCTTAGATCCGGACGATCATTATCGAGTCGGCTGCTTTGCGTCGCTAATGTCATAATTATTTCGATTCGTAGCCGTTAGGCGGTAATGTGGAACGTACCGTGTAATCGCGTTAATTGTAGCGTCGAGAGTGCGACTTGTCGCCAAGCTACGCGGCTAAAGGAAACTCCGCGACGGAATCGCCGGTGAAAGCGGAGACCAGTTTTCTATGAACCTGTTCGACCGAGCTTGAACATTGTTGCCCGGTTCGAGCTGCTCGAACTTGAACTTACTCGGACGGTGAATTGGTCTGGAACCGTGCCCTGGTGTCGTTGAAACTTTCGAAACAAATTGTTTATTGATATACTATACTGATAGATATAGATTGTTGATAGATATAGTTTACTGAGTCAAGCTGACCAAGTTTACTTAATTAACCAATTGTTTGCAATTAAATTAAATTATTGCTAATGCAGTCTAAACGGCAGATAGACTGATAAGAAGAATCTTCAAAAATATGTCTTGAAAGATTAATGAACAACGTCGAGAATGATTATAAACATCGTCAATCAAGTGGGCAGAAATCAAGTCACATTTTCCATATCATGGGATGTAAACAGTATTATTATTTAGTATCATCTGTATCTTTTATTGATTTATTGTTAAGATAATTTACAGTTCAGTTAAAACGTTCTAACTTCATAATTTATTTTATTCGTCATTTTAACATTTAGGCATGTAAACGTAGATTACGTTTTAAGATATATTTTTGTATACATGATTGACGATACTATGACTCTAACTACTCAATTGTACAGTTGTGAAAATGTTCCATCATCGAAAGGTTAACAAACCACGGATCTTTTCATAAAGATAAGCGATTAGAGTACCAAGATTACCACTATTTCGTCTCTATTTTATCTTGTCTACTATTTAGTAGAGACGAAATGAAAGTATACTATTAATTTCTATTAAATATATGCTAAGTGGCCAAAGGATGAGTGTTTAGCAATTGATACAGGTGCACGTGGTACGGAAGGCAAGACAAAAAGTGGATGAGGCTATTTAGACGTTAGCTATCGTAATTATGAACGGCAGGATCCCAAATTAAGGCTCCCCTTTGTGAAATTACAGTTTCCTGACCTCGGATCATCGAACGTTCCACGGATCCCTCCCGGTCCCGCCAGCCGCAGGGCCCGAGACGCGCAGGATTCACCTCGAGGCAGCCATCGGCGTCTTCAACCCGGTTCTCCGGAAATGCAGTGCGATGGTGCATCGTTTTTTTCACGGTTCGAACATGGAAAGGGTCTGGATCGTCGTCGGATTCGAGGTAAGGATCATCTCGATGAATTCGCAATTAAATTCCTACTTTAACTACCGTCCTTAAATATCTGACCGCTATCGAATCCTCCGAAGAACACAAAAGACTATTAATATTCGAACGAAGCCGTTGTTGTCGATTTATTAAACTCGCTTGATAAAAGCGATAAAATTCGCAGCAATTCATTTCGATCTCCAAGAGGATAATTCCTTGTCAGGTATTGTGTCGCTTGTTTCCATTCGACTGCGAGTCCTGTACCGACTAAAGGGTACAATGGACGCGCGTTAGGTCTAGGTCAGTGTTCCACGGGAAATTAGAATAACAATAAAAGGGATTTCTCGAGAAGAGATTTACGCGGCTAAATATCTACGGACGGTAGCGAATAATTCGGCGAGTACACGGCGACCGATGTCCAGGGGGCTGAGGACGTCGGAGGGTTCGCGATTTTCGAGGCCGCGTGGGATTTACGATTGGAGGGCTGTCGGACCGGAGAAAGGGTAATCGCGGGCTCGTGGATCAACTCGTTGCGATTTGTTAATTATTACCGTGGAGGGTAGACTAGAGCGGGTCCGTGTACCCGTGTACCCGATCCGGGAGCGTCGAGGGGGGACAGCGACACACCGGGGGAGGGGGTTCGCGAGAGGCGGAGGAGCAAAAAAGACGGCCGATCGTTAGCAAGGTACAAATTTCGCCATTTGCCGCAATAAACCTTCGAACCCGCTTGTAACTTCTTCTTATGGGAGGCATGAGTAATCGCCTTGTTAGCCCTTATGGCCTATAGCGCTCATACGCTCGCTCCCTTGTCCATGGGAGGGACAACAACAACAACAACGCCAACAACGGCCGACATGCACGCACCGCGATTGCAAAAAAACAAGGAGAGACGGTGAAGGGAGGAGGCGGAGAGAGAGAGAGAGAGAGGGAGAGAGAGAGCGGAGGCGGGGGAACGAGGAGGGGGGCGACGGGAACCGATAGGGGTACGAAACGCGAAACACACGCGATATATATACCCCATCGACACCGGAGTCTGTGTAACGAGCCAGCCAAAGGACCCGCCGATCCTCCGGCCGCAACAGAAATCGAGAAGGAGCGGACTGGCGCGGAGCGGAAAGCACGATCGGGGGAACCGAACCGGAGGGAGCGGGTCCGAGGCATTCGCGTTGTAACCGAAGAACGAGCAAAAAACGAACGGCCCGAGGAGGAGTCGGACGACGACGGGGGTGGACGTGGCCTCTACGAGGTCTCCCCTTTGTGTTTTCCCCGTTTCTTTCGTCTCGCGCGCGCGAAATTTAATTACCTCTCGCGCGCCGACCGTCGCTACCACTTAATTAGCGGCGCCTATAAATTAAAATATAGTCAGCGCCGTAGGAGGGTGCTCGCGCCCCGCCGGAATTTATAGAATTCGAATGGGCGCCGAGATTTTTAACCCTTCGCGCCAGTTTTAGGAACATGTCCTACTTTGTCCAGTATATTTGAATGGAACTGTGACGAATGCAACGAATCCGAGAGCTTTACGATAGGGAAGCGATAAATGATTCTTACACATTTCTTTGACCAATTTCATTTGTCCCTTGGCGACGCTTTGAAACAATGCTTTAGAAATTAATGTAATCGAGCGACTACGGACTTCTATGCGAAATACAAATTGTTTGTGTCAGTTGTACGGAACAGGAGTTTAATGAAGATGTATTTTTTTCTTTTCATAATATTAATAAATCGGAAATACTATAGTAAAATGGAGAAATAAGATTCTAAAGAGGAAATGGAGAATTAAAATGGAGAAATAAGACCTCTAAAGCGAGGAAGTACGTTTTCAAATTTTTCTGCTGACTCCATTAGTCTGCATTTCACTTATTCATTTTTACCACTAATGCAGAACTACCGCAGTCTATACCCAAAACTAAACAATTACATGTGCAATACTCTTTTTTCATAATTTGTTGTATTAACCCACCGTTGCTCATGCCAGGTCAAAATGTAACCACGTTTTTCTATTCGTGAAGGTAATTCTACTATGAGAGGATTGAAATTAACAATTCAATACATTTGGAGATGCGAAATCGTGAGATATCTAAATTATTTGAGTCACTACAGTTTTGCTAATTTTCCAATGACAGCTGTTTGAAAATTGAACTCGGTCTCAGTGATCTACTATAACACGCGCGTTTCGCATATTGTGACAACAGAGGGTCAATTTCTTCTAATAAACGAACGAGGGTCGACTAAAATATTGAGCTATTCGTTAAAAATCCGTAAATTGGAAAAATGCATAGAGATGCGCTGATTACAAAAATCGCAAAGGCAGTGGTCGCTTCCAAAGACTCAACGTCAGGATCCAGATCAAACGAGCACCCCGTGGATCGTGTTTTCGCCCGTGGGAATTCGCGATCCGATCTCCAAAATTCCTGGTCGGTTCCGCTCGAAACCGCGCGATCCTCGGCGAGGTCGAGACGTTCCTTTTCGCGGGGCCCGAAACCCGCGGACCTCCGGCACGGCGCGGTGCGGCGTGGCGCACGCACATGCACACGCACAGGTAGAACAGGCTCACACAGGTGCCTGGAAGTCGCGTGGCCCCATATCTTAAGGAGAAGCCAGGGGGGGTCCAGCGAAGGACAGCGAATGGGGACTAACACTGTTTTATCGTGTAGCCAATTAATAACGTTTCCGTGGCCTCCTCCGCCGCCCCTGGACCCTTCCTCGTCTCAGGGAAGAAGAGATCTCGCCTCGAAGATATCCGAGGATACTCTCGGACCCACGGAAGGCGGGGCCCCCCTGAGAATCCCGCCGATCCCGCACGAAATCGCGGCGAGATCTGTCAAAAAATCCCAGATCGCCGTCTTCCACCGTACTTGCTGCAAATCGATCGCGAACTAGAACTTCCGACCGTTTGCGAGGGTTCGATATTCTAAGAGGGTTTTGCTTGTGATGTTGCAGCTTACAGATTTGTCTCGTATCGTCCAGATGCAAGCGATCGTTCTTCTCCCAGGGTCCTGTCGTCGCAGCGAGGCGTCGTGTCAGTGTGGAAATGCATACATTACATAGAATTACGGTATAAATTGTGTTAAATCAATGTTAATCGCTGTAGCGAAGTGGGGTATTAACAATAAATACATTATTTTATGTAACCGACTGTCTTGTTCTATATCCTAGGTCCATCTTCCATTTCCCACAAGGTGTTCCACCAATTTTACCAATATTGCAAAGTGAGCACGGCTTTATCGACCAACTCAAAAGGGAACTCTAAAATTTAGGGTAAAATATTTTTTTTCGCGAGCATCCCGCGCAACTCACTTGTTCAGCGACCTACGTCTCAAGATTCCGTTGCACGACCTTGAAAACTATTTTCCCGAAATCATGACCACATTAACGGGAGAGCACAATCGCTGGAAGCCAGAGTTTCTTTTCGCAATGATCTCCGCTTTTCCAGCGCGGCTCAGCGCCGTTCGTAAAGCGTCGAGGGAAAGAGTGGCTCATAAAAAGCGGCTGCAACGACCGGCATCTGCGTCGAGCAATTAACGAAAGGGTTTTCGCCTCCCCAGTCGCCCCATCTTCGCCTCGCGATACCACCCGAGGTCTGCAGCCGCCGCCGCGCTCGTCGACAAGCCGTATGATTTACAACGAGCTTTTATTTTTTAATCCCGGCCCAACTGTCACCGGTCCTGCCACTGCTCCTCCGCTCGCGTCCCTCCGATCGCGGATTTCCTTCGGCGATTTCACGCTTCTTTCCCTTGGAACCCAATGTCCGCCCGGAAAACCCAGAACGGTGACTCAGCGACGCAAACGTGACCAAGTAATATCGTTAATTAAAACTTAAACTGTGGTGTCGATGGACTCGTTTCCCGACGGAATGGATTACAATCGGGAAATTCCAGCAAAACACAAGGAGGGTACAATAGTAACAAGCTTGAGTGAAGCGAGAAGGGCTCTCAGCCCTTAAACTGCGAGGCCGAATTATTCCAGTAACTTGTAGTACGCAGATCTCAACGAAGTTTACTACCCGCCGCACCTTGTCCAGCTTCGTCCATATTTTATTCATTTAGTGCACGCTTTGGGCTGCGATTTTAAGGGGCGAGGGAGGAAAGGAGGTTAAAGAGGAAGGGACAGAGAGACGTAACCTTCGCGCGAGCCGAACCGCTTAACCCGGGATTCGGGCCTCGCCGGCACTTAACCCTCGGGATGGCCTACGAAATGACTTTATGGCAGATCGGCGGCACAGTTTAGATTGCACGAGGGGGCTCGACCTGGAACCACGAGTCAGAGACTCGGTCTTGTCCGAGGATCGAGATCGCGCGGCGAACGGGGCAGCGTCGCGAGCCCTCGAGGATTCCGCAAATGGAATCCTGATTACCTCGGGTACGCGGTCGATAATCCATCGGGTCCGCGACAACCTGAAATTTACAGACATTTAGCGGCGGTTCAAGGAGAATCGTTTTATTGCGAGCGTAACGGTGGCGGAACAGTTTCGTGATCGGAGGGCCGCGAGGGGGTGGTGAGAGCAAGAAAGTGGGGGCGGGAGGGGTAGGGTAGGCCAGGCGAAAAAGTCGAAAGTGCAAAGTCGGTGGGTTTCGAAGGGAAACGTTGAAGGAGCATTCTGGGTGGAGAGGAGGGTCTCTCGTTCGGCCGTTCGACGAGGCAATTTCGTGCTAGCGAGCGGCGAGGAGAACGCGCGCGAGGAGCTAGCCCGGGTTTGAGCACCTCTCTTTGTAATTTTACGTTGCCGTGGGGTGGCTAAAGCTGACGCAGTGGGGTAGGTGGTCGTGGTATGCCCAGTAGCCAATTCCCGGCTCTGGCCTCGACTCGCCGGGTCCATTCATCGCCGAGCACTACGTGACCGGTTTACCAATCCAGCTCTTCCTACACCAACGCCCGCAGTCCCGTCTGCCTCTGCCTCTGCCTCTGCCTCTGCTCTCTACCTTTCGCTTGGCCCGGCATCGCGCCGCTCGGCTCGGCCCGGCTCCGCTCGGCCCTCTACCTTTGCGCGTACGCGTATCTGCCAAACAACCCCCGGCGTCGTATCGACCCGCTCCCAAACTCCCCTCGCGATACCGAAATACTCTCGTCAACGATTTTCCAGAGGTTTGATTCGACCGATGTGTCTCCAGCCCCCTCCCGACCACCCTTCGTCTGGCCCTTGCGAGACGATTCCAACGACTCGGCGTTTTCTTTTCGAATTCTCCGTTCGGAGATGTAACACTCTCCGCGATGCAACCTTCAAGCGAGCGACCAAGGTTTGGATGGATTTTGGAGTTATCCCAATTCATGGTGTTAATGGTTGAAGATCTTCGGAACATTGGGGCTTTGCTAGATCTTCGTGTTACAGAATCCATGTTCGATTCATTGAGTGTAGATAAATTGCATATGATTTCCATTCGTGTTGGGTCTTTTCATTTATGATGGCCTACTTCAAGTAACAGGTTACTGAGGGAACAGGAAGCCTCTTGTTTAGATTCTACTGATCGATTACACCTGTAAGACTACGAGTCTAGGCGATCTCATCTATAGACATCGCAACAATTCAAACTTCCGATTTTTCTGTTTCATATTATGTTACCAGCCGTTCAGGATAATTTTGGGCTGGGATTACTGACTAAATTATAGATCATGAACAGACAAGTGAGAGTATCCCATAGCCGTGTCATTTACGAGGAGAGCATCAAATATAGCTCTACTTGATTCCAACAAAATGTGACAAGCTAATACATCTATACCTACAATAAGTATAGCTAAAATATTAGCTGTATATGAATAATCAATTACAAGATAATTACGTGTAAAATTTGTAGAAATTGCTAGAAACGCATACACTTCAATAATATTATTGGAATTGTCCTGCTCGACATCTAACAACAAGTATGGTATATAGCGACAATCGTTGCAGCCTACCAAATTTGTATAAACTTTATGTTGAATCTTCTCATAATTGACTGCCTGTATACAGCTAAATTATTAGCTAAGCTTATTTTACATAAAGATATACCGTCCTGTAAAATTTCGTTGAAATCGGTACGACCCATGCCCGATGTTCCCCTTGTTAATGCGATCGAGAAACTTCCCAGCTCGCGTGGGTCGTCCGAATTTTTCCATCAATTATACCGCTCCAAAACTGCGACAAAATTGGGCCCAGCTCGCCGCAGGATTTCCGTCCGCCCACGATAAAGGGGCCCGCACAATAGAAGCGAGTGGGTCCTCGCAGGGGGCGTCGCGTCGCACGTCCCGAGACACGACGTCCGCAGGAAGGTCGAGGAGAAGGGCGGTTTCCGCGCGATGATGACATGTTAATGCATGGATGCGTAGTACGTAAAAGCGTGTCTGCCGAGGGGTGGGCGACGCGAGAGCAGGAGGATGAGGACGGTGGTGGCGAAGCACGAGCCGAAGGAGGGCTCCCGCCGGATGAGTTCGAAGACTCCGAGCTCGAAGATAGAGCGAGCGGCCTGGGTCCTCGGCCCCGGCTTGTCCCGAGTCATTGTCGCCCTGCCTTCTTCATCTGCATACAATGCCGGAGACATCCGCGGCTACGAACCATCCCTCTGCTGCCCGTTCGGTCCGTTCGAGGCCCGACTGCGAGCGTCGTCATCGGAATATCGTTGATATGGCCGCCCATCGAAATTACCGAACGGTGAGCCTGGCAACGCAACGCTACGCGACGCGACGCGGCGTGGCGCGGTGAGGAGAGGAGAAGAGAGGGGAGCGACCGGAACGCGCGCAGCACGTGTCGGACCCAGCGGTCCGCTTCGAATTCGTTCGGGTCGAGCTTTTTGCGGCGCGTCTCCCGGTCCGGCGGCCCTTCTTGGCAGCGATTCAGGGAGTGCATCGAGCCGATCGACTGCCGATCGATCTCGTTTTCTTCCATCCGACGCAAAAAGACGTCCGACGAGTCCGCGACAAGACGAGACCAGACGGAACGAGACGAGACGAGAGGCACCGTTCGGGGAACAAGCCGAAGGGCGATTTCGTGGACCGCGCCGGGGAAGTTCCATCCAAAGGGGGCACAGGACCGCGCGATTAAGAGCAGGAGGTCGAGCTCGTAACCGTTAGTCTCGCGCTCCCTTTTCCGACCGAATAGTGGCAACAGTTGCGGTTTATGAAATTAAATCGACCCCAATGCGTCCCGCACGACCACGCTCGCGGTACAACCGGAAATTGTCTATCGCTGGCAGCTCGGAGTTGGCACCGAGGCGACTCAAAAATATGGAGCCAGTACTCTGTCCTAAACCTTGGCCTGTGCTGGCTCTGGACAGGGATCGCTCGTAATGAAATAGTACTCGGCAACGCTGACGTGATATAATAATTGGTACAGCAGAAGGTGTTACAACCGGTTGAATTAGCCACTCTAGGAGGTGGTTGCAAAGACCGATAATGCTGACTTTAAACATTTAACTTTAACACGTTTGTCGCCGACAAGTAGACACTAAAATCCCCACATAATTAAAGCAATTTAATTAATTAAAATAAATCTAAAAGGTTCAAATTTATCATAGGGGATGCCATTAGAACTCTTTCGTATTCGAAAAATCATAGTAGAATTCATTTTGCTCGAATATATTGCAATAAAAATAAATTTTCAAAATTGGTCAGAAATTGGTGTCACCCAGATATGGGTGACGCGGCGACGAACGTGTTAAAGCTAATTTTAATCGTGAAACAACTAACACTCCAAGACGCTAAAGATTTAAATATCTAAACACCCCAAAACACTGTTGCTACATTCGAATTCATATATTGGAATTTGTATTGCATTTTGCGATTGAAATACTAGACGAAGAAATGAGATGTGGAGATTATTTTATGCAAACATTTATTAAAAATTGGGTAGGAAAGAATAATTTCAACGAAAACTCTTACAGTTTACTCTTCATGATTCTTTCTCAATTAACTGAACATAAAATTCCACTCGTACTCGGCAAATTTAAATAGCCATTTAAACAAACGCGACCATCGTATCCTAGTAATAGCATTTTAAATTAGAGCTGCAAAGGATTAATCTTTTAGTTTTCTCGGAAAGCTTGTTCCGTTGATTTCGATTTCGATTTCGATTTGTATAGCGCAAAGCAAATTTTGAAGAAACCAGCCCCTCTTCGACGAGTTCCAGCTCGCGGAATCTTGGCGAATCGAATCTCCAGTGATTAATCCGGCGCATGGAGGGTGCTCGGCCGTTGTCATAACAGTTTGAACGCGTTGCTCGAGATTAAGTAGCCCGGCAGTTTTTCAAGCACGCGCCCGGGAGCTGGGGGACCACGCGACGCGCGACGCGCGATGCCGGCGCGGCGCGGCGAGGGGACGATTTATTTTTGGGGGCGGACGCGGGACGATGCCCGACCATGCGCTGCAATATCCAGCACGAGCGTAGCCACCTTTATCTTCGCTATTAACCCCCGGCCAACTAATTAAATTAAATGATCCGCGGTCCCTCGATCATCCGGCGCGAGAGTGCCTATTTATCCCAGCGCCCTTCGAATCGAATTAAATCGTCCTGCTCCGTACAACAACGTCCCAGTGGCAGCACGAGGCTCTCCATCCATCTTTAATCTGTTTCATCTTGCTCTATTGCAAAATCATTTCCATTCTTCCGCAAAAAATCCCACAGCGCAGGTAGGAGCACTGACTGTCCTGTGTGAGATAGAACGAATCTTATTAATGAATTCAAAGTAAAGAGGCAAGGTTACCATATCGTGACTTCCAGCTGTTATTACAGGTCGAAGCAAAGCGGACATTGTCCCATGGGGCAATGCAATTGTTCCGTCGGACTCATGAGCAACGAAGCCACACCTACTTAGCCCAGGCTCACCGATGGAAACTCTGTGGTCATTTGACAGAAGCTAGGATCTAACCTTTTCCAATAAACAGACGAAAATTCGAAGCAGAGAGTTATACTCACTACAGTCACTTTAAAAGCGACGCTATCGTATTTATGTAATTTCAACGTGACTTTCGATTATCCGTTCTTTAGTGCAATCTGGGCTCAAGATTCTAGAGCGAAGTCAGAGCAAAGTCACTTCTCAAGGTCTTCCACTGGTCCTGGAAAAATGGTACCTGTCTCGCCCAAGTGAATCAAGTCGGTTCCAAGTCGACAAGGGAGCGGTATACCGTTACCTGAATCGCTTGGACGAATCAACGACGGGTCTCCGGCTTATTAATCGTTCCCAGATAAACGGAGAAGCTCATTACGAAGGCCGGACGCGGACGGTCCGCGTTCCGACGATGGTATTCCAAAACGATCGCGGCAAGGAACGCGGAAGATGTCCGGCCGGCGCGGTCGTCCCGACGGTCGAAACCATAGCCGGACTTTCCCATCAAACGGAACGACGTATCGACCAGACGGTAAGCCAAGGTTTACGGGCCGACTTAAATCCGCTGTGAAAGTGATGCAACCGGCCACGGTCGCAGCTGAAAGCGGACCAGAGAGGATGCCGCGAAGCGACCGCGTTACCGGTTCCACGGGACGGGCCTTATCGGGCCACTGAATCGCGATCGATCGGTAGATCCCGCAGCCAAATCACTGTCCCCGATAATGGCCGGATCATTTCGAAAAACTACGCCCCGAAGATTTATCGTTCAGAAGCGGAATCCGGGCCGATCGATGCTCGATGCGATACCATAATGTACGAGCGTCCACTGTTCCGGCAATTTTCTATCATGCGTTTCCTAAACAAACAAACACTTGCTAAAATATGGGTCAATGAAACAGAAGCGAAACGAACTAATGTAGGAGGAGTGAAAGTCATTGGTAAGTCTAAAGCAAAGGTTACTTTAACTGTCGCGACAGACGTATGAGGGGACGGAACCATTTTCTGAGATTTGAAAATTCATTTTTATGATAAATTATTGTAATGTTATGCAATCTAACTTATCAATTTCAGTTTAATTTCTTGCGCTGTAACAACGTCAGACTTTTTATGAAAATTTCTATTATAATCTACTACATATACACACATGCAAACTCTACTATATACTGTGTACACGTTATGCACTTTAATTCGAAATCAAATTCAACGGTTGGCATGCAGCCAGTGCAAGTTATATTTCCCGTCTAAGAATCTATTAGCTACAATGAAACACCGGAGAACGTAGTTGTAAAAGAAATCGTAGTGTGAGAGGTTAATTAAACGAAACACTTTAATTTAATGAAGTTTTTGAACTCGTTGGCACGACAGTCAAAGCATAAAAGAATATTATAGCAATTGCTGATTTATTATAAAAGCACCATTACAATGTAATTTGTTTAAAGTCAAGTTCTCCATAAATCAAATGTAAAATATATAAAAGTCCGTATATGAAATTTTTTAGCAGCAGGGCTATCAACTTATTTTCTAATCGACCGCGCGTAACAGGTACTCTTGGTCGAACAACATTATACAGGTAAAGTTGTGGCGTTTGTAGGATCAGCGAAATTTCGGGCGCAGGCGACGAATCGAGAATTAACTGCACCCCGAGCTGTCGTTCCGTTTCATTCGGAGTCGCGAATCCATCCCCTCATCGGGGGCCACATCCCCGAGCTCTGGCAAGTTGCCGCTATAAAACGATACTCGTCGGCCGCGGGAGAAAGCATATTGCGGTTATCGTTGAATTAAGCTGGCCAACGAGAGGGGGTGGTCCACACGGTCCGCCGCCGGAGCTCTCTCCCTTTTGTCCAGAGCTATCGCGGTCCCATCGTCTCGCGTCGTTCGGGAAACGCGACGTGTTCCCAGGATTCCACGGGATTATCGAGGAGATTCCTTGCGCGGCGCGGGGGAGACCGCGTTCCACGGCCGCGAAGAAAAACGGGGTGAAATATCGAGTGCGGTCTCTCCGCCGGCAGCCGCCGCGCCACGGCATTTTCATCCCCCTTCCTCGTGATCGCGAGCGCTCGTTCCAGCCATTTCGGAATCTCCCCGAGGTTCCGCCGCTACGGGGTGTCTCGCGATTTATGCAAAATGGTACGTGGCTCCCGGGGGAGCTCCTCCGCTCCGCGGCTCGACCCTCTATCTAGCACGTGCGTGCGAGGATCGTGGCCTGGCCCCTCGCGCCACCCCCCGGCTTCTTTCCCGGCGAGCCGACACTCGAAGAGCCGCGATCGGCCCCGGAAGGGGCCCCGGCCCTTGTGTACCTTCCGATATACCTTCCATATATCCTCGAACAATCTCGATCCAGCTGCTCTTCCACGGAACCCCTTGCCGTGCTAAAACGCCGGCCTCTGGCTCCTCTGCAACGATTTCCCCGCCAATCGGCTGCGAGACCTCCCGTCTCGAGATCCTTCGATTTTTAACCCTTTTAACTGGTGTATGGGGATCGCAAGTGGCCTCAACATTTTATTTATACTTTATTTTCTAGCACAAGTTTAATTCTGAAAGTTTAAACAATGTTCTTTTATATCGTTTGCTAACCAAGAATTTATTTATTTATTTAGCTATGTGACATCAACGGGCTGGTTGCTCTTTTAATTTCGATGTAAAAATCAAACATAATAGTAATAGTAGAATAACAATAACATGAAAATAATGCGTTGGTATCTAGAACAGGATCCGAACCAAGATGTAGCGGGCGTCTGCATGGAATATGAACAAATTCAAGTTATATGTACACGTTACAAAGTGTAATTCCCATGGAAGCTAGAAAATAATTTCAAACTCGTTGTATAAATTATTCTATTTTATTTGTATTCAATTTATTGTACTTTCTTTTATTCTATTCTATTTTACTTTATATTATTTTATTTTCTTGTTTTATTTTACCTATTTTATTTTATTGTACGATATCTGATGTAGCAAGAGATGGATCGTCCATAAGGATCATAATAAAGTTTATTATTATTAACACGATTGTAAAAAAACATAGCTTCCGATAAAAGTGGACATTCAAATTCATTAAAATTGTCAATGAAGAAGATAAATAATTATAATAAGTCTTACCTAATATGAGAATCTTATTTAAAGAATTTAAGATTAGACCAATATATATTTTTTCCTTTTATTCGAGATTTATATTTCGTCCTTCAGAAAATAGTTACATCAGTTAAGTATACATTTCTACCGCACACGAAGTTTTAAAATAAAAGAACCAAGATATCGTCCAACCCTTATCACGTCAAGCATGCCTGCCAAGCATTGTTGTCCACGTCTGCAAGATTGTTTACGAGAATATGTCGTCGTTCCATGACTGCGTTAAATATTTTCAGTTTTCACGCAAATCATCTTACTAATAGAAGAAAAATTAGCCAAAGGAGTTTCGTCACATTTGCTTAATACTCCGCATAAGTAGTAGGATCGTAAACTGTCGCGCGAGGCAATAAAAGAAAGTTAAATCGATCATGAATTAGCCGGTCCTTTACAGAAACCTGTTACACGATCTAACAATTTCACGTGCTCGCATTGTGCGTGTTAATGAAACACGGAACGACTTGTTGGACAAGCTAATATTTCCTCGTAGCGGATCTCCGCGAGATCGTTAACAGCAGCTTGCAGAGGAGAGGTTTTTCCAGGTGGATTCTTGGCGAGGCGATGCCACGCTCTAATAAGCATAGCGGTGTAAAAGAGAAGAGACCGATCGGGTTGGAAAGAAAGAAAATTTGTACAGCCGAGTTGTTTGGATCGAGACGCCTCGCCGCGGCGCGATCGATCCGATCTGCTCGTGGATCCAGGGAGAGGCGGGGGGAGGCGAGATCGAGGAGAGAAGCTGCGAGCGACCGGATGGGCAGGACAAGACAGGCTTACGCAAGCCTCATACCTATAAGTTAAGATTAACCTTGCTTAGCGGGCGTGGGGCGTGCAGGGGAGGCTGGGGACTGTCGGGTCCCGGGCCGGCTAACGAACGAGGACATTTGACGGGATTAATTTATGTCCAGTTTGGTAACCGAACGCAGCGATACGACCGGCCATATCAGGAGAGAAGATGTCCAGGAAAGAGAGAGAGAAACGTGGAGAGCGAGGGAGACGGAGGGAACAGGGACAGAGAGCACGATGCGCACAGGTATCATCGTACGCTTGTGTCCGGCCAGGGACATCGGTTTTAGGGAATAACGAGTCTCGTCGTCCGACCTTTCCCCCATCGGCCCCCGACGGCCCGCCCGTTAACCTTTACTCTCTCCTTTCGGGAGAGTCTCTCTCCCGCGAGAGACGTCGCTCGGACCCCGCGCTCTAACCCGCAAACCTATCTCTCCGAGGGTTAACGGTGAATGGGCGACGACCGCGTTGCCAAACCGGACACCTTTTTACGCCGGCGGATCCACTCGCGCAGCTGGCAAGGAAGTCGCTTTTTCGTCGGATCGAGGTGACCTCGACCGACATCTTTGTCTCTCTCTCTTTCTTTCCCGTGGTTGCTCGAGGTAGCCCCCCCCTCTCTTTCTCTCTCTCTCTCTCTCTCTCTTCATTTCGCGAGCCTTTGTCCCCTCCAGCCGATCCGCCACCAAGGGGTTGGATCCTCTGCACCCAATTATCAGCGGAGCTGCGACTCACCTTTCCCACCTGTCGGCTCGACACCTCTAGCTCGCTGCTGAAGGGTGCCTGGAAGATTGCTGCCATTTGTTAGAGAAGCTGCGGGTCCTTGTAAGTGGACCGTGGTCGCCCTGCTAGCAGCGTGTCTAAATCGATATGCTTCTGACATCCTTCTAGCTGCGGCGATCAAAGTCTACAAATTGAATCAATCAATCCTAAATGTTACTGGTAGGGAACGGGACGGTGAACAGTGGTTGGGAAGCATCGTTACCGATCTTGCCAAGAACTTGCTCGACTTTCTCCTTCACCTGTAATATTCCAAAATATGATCGCATCTAGAAAATTGCCTCACTCTTCGCATGATAGGATATCATTAATAGAATCTCTTGGTGTACTTGGGTTGAGGATCATTTCTACAGATTTTTCCAACAATGTACACGAATCAACCCTTCATCTATTATTTTATAAAAGAAGGTCTAACCCAGAAAACGGCTCTTCCGTTTCCAAAATTGAATATCATTAATCCCTTGCACTATGACTTCTTTCACGTTGCGTTGATTAACACTTATTTGCCCTTAATATTTCCTTTAAAAGAACCAGATAATTTTTGTTTCTTGTATTATCTTTATTTAGTTTTCTTCCTAAACTTTCATAACAGAAGAATGCAATTTGATTTCGATTTAGAAGAAATTAATAATATTCCTATTCCATGGAATTTTTATCACGAGTCTGACTCATTATAGTGCAAGGGGTTAATGAATTACTGAATAGATTTTTGCACGAATTTTACCTCTTCATCTAGAATCTTTTAAAGCTGTTCTCTTGTTCTTTAAGATTGAATATCATTAATAAATTATTTACAACACGAGGCTTACGAAAAATTGATACCAAGCTTCTCAAATAGTTGCACAAATTACCCATGCATCCAGGAAGTACTAGGAGAAAAGTTCAAGATCGTCGGAGTTTCTGCATCTCTGTAATGCAGTTTGGCAACAGGATCTGTGCGAGGAAAATCAGTAGCCGGTGAAGCCGGTAGCGCTGGTCGGCAACGAGAGGTAGCGCGTAAGAATAGAGCACTTTTTCATCGAGATGTCGAGCGGTCGAACGATTTAATCGAGAGAGGCCAAGGCGCGCGCATTTGTCCGCGGTATCGGCGCGCGGCTGTCGAACAGGCCGAGCGGTCTACGGTCCCCGTCGCGCGGCTGATATTTAGATCGTTTATAAATCGCATGTCGATAGTATCGGCGCGACAATAATAAAGGTCCGGTCTCGGGCCGTTGCGCGCCGTCCAACCGCTAAACGATCCCGTCCATCGGCCAGGCTAATGGCGGCACCGGCGAGGAATCAAAACCAAATTCGACGCGGTTTCACGCTCCTTCCGCTCTCCGGACGATTTCGCGCGCGGCCTCGGCGTGCAGCTCGGCGCAACTCTGCGCCCGTTCTTCCCCATCCTCCTGGATGAAAAATCTCTTTTAAATCGTCCGTCTAATTGCGATTTGACGAGCGGCTCTGGGCCGTTCTCGCCGGAGGCTTCCGTGCTGGATGATCCGGTGGCGTATTGTCTCGGGGAACCCATCAACCGCATGATCGATGATGAGGCCGGCAGAGCCAAGCCGAATTTCACGGTGCACGTTAACGAGAGTTACCTGACCGCTCACACCCTCTTCCGGGCGCCAGAATTCCGAAAACAATCGCGTTCGCTATCGTGCAATTTTTCCGGTAGCAGATTTTCCTCATGGAAAATACTTTCCCGCAATTTTCATCAGCCGGTACTTCAAATGGATAATTGGACCAGTATCTGAAACAGAGTGCAAATTATGTCATATGTACGCTCTCGCTCATAAGTAAACTGCGGAATTTATTTGGAAAATGAAAATTGTCTGCATCAGTTGCAGAACATTAGAGTCATTCCTCTTTAGTCAATAATTTTAATAAAAACAAATTAATGCATAAACATGCTTTACAACATTTCAGATGGCTCGAGAGTGTTCTCAAATCATTCACTTACCAATTTTCGCCGTATCTCGGTAGCTATTCGAGTCTCCGAAATAAAATGTGCCACCTGATGCACACCTAGAGGGACACCGACCGCGAAAACAGCGTTTCGCTAAGACCGGACTCTTTCTACGACCTCGAAGGCAAAATTCTCCACGAATCCGCTTTGTCCCTCGGCTGGAGAAACGAGGAGCGAGCGAGACGTTCGGAGGGAACGACAAAGACGGAGCACGATCGTTAAAGTCGTCGGTCCGATTTATTTATCGCGAGAAGAAAGGAGGCTTAGCGGGGATCGGTTCGAAGGTTGGTTCATTGAGCGTCCGGTGTCTGGATCAGCGAGTGATTGATAGTGATTTGGCAGATAGCGATCGGTGAACGCGGCGAGGTGTGCACCTGACGGTGCGCGCGAAGGTGAGAGAGATCGAAGCGGTGCTGCGCGGAGCCGCGCGGAGCTGGAAGAATGGGTGAATCGGCCTCCGCTCTGCTCGGAAGAAGGCTAAGACAGCCGTGGAGACGAAGAAGCGTGGAGAAGGCCGGCTTCTGCGGCCCTCTGAAACCCGTGGAACCTATTATCCGAGGTGGGCACACACACCGGCTATCGGCGGCCAGCATCTTTCCGTGTGGGTGTCCGAATACCCTTAAGACCCCATAAGTCGAGTGCCACCCTGCCGAGAAAACCGCCCCCGCGGACTGCTCGCTAGACACCTCCTTAGACACCCTTTCAATTTCCTATATGCCCGATAATCATCTGACCGACCGGATCTCACCGCGGGGTGGAACCGCTCTCGTCTCCTTCTTTCTTTTTTACCCCTCTTCATTTCTCTCTTCCCGTTCCGATCGGTCGCACTCACAGCTCGGCCCGGCGAACCAGAGGCCTTCCGAGACCTATCCTCGCTTTCCTACGGGGGTATCGAGGACATCTTCGGCCGACATAATTGGAAGTACCGAGATCGAGACGTCCGATTGGCCGGACGAGAATATTAGAGACGTTTCGGCTCGCTCTCGATAAATTACGGCCGGCCTAGCGAGCACGGGCGACAAAATTACTTGGAGGCTGCCTTTAGTAATAGATTAATCACGGAGCGGAAGGAAATGCTTGTTTGCTAGCGCTCTATTCTCTTTCATATGATAATGAAAATCGATGCTGGAGAGCTATACCTCGGTTGTTGGAGAATTCGAGGATCACTTCAATAATTAACGCGTGTTCCTGTATAATGATGAAAAGATTCTATTTATTAGATTGCTTTTTCTGAATTACTATATACTTACAAATTCGCTATTTCATGCGTAAGTACTCAATATATAGACGTTTCGCTAGTTTTGTTATAATGTTTGCTTAGATGAAAAAATATTTACACCTTTGAACATTTTTATTATAATGGTTGCGAGGATATAGAAATTATAGGATAGCAACCCTAAACTTAAAATATTAAGTCTCAATAAATTTAGTGTCAACCCAGCGATGGTCCACGTATATTATTGTAGATTGTTCTATAGAACAGTCACTTTACGTCAACATTGAAAGCCAGAAGGGCACGATCTCTCATAACACGTATTGCAAAGATAAAACATGATAGGCTTCTTTTAACTCTTCGCACTCGAAGCCATTTTGATTATAAATCTAAAATAATTTTTCTACCTTACGGTATCTCCATTTTACGTGATAAAGTTGGTATTTCATACATATGAAATTGATTCTTGTGATTCATACCAACAGTTTTACAGTTAACAATTTTTTAAACCTAAACTTTGTTAGTATAAAAATTATTTTGGAACGTGATATAATAATTTCAGTTCTGCCTCAGATTCACCACTCGAGTGCAAAGGGTTAGTCCTTCCACTGTTATCGTTTTCTTCGGAACAATGTCCATGGTAGTCATTTATGATATCCTTAGGTCAAAGAATGTATTAACCACGTTTTTAATAATTAGATGAGGAGTTGCAGTTGCCGGGGGACATAATTGCTCGTGTATACCGATGACAAAAATAAATATAAAACGAAACGAACGAGTGGTGGAGTAGCGCGAGCAGGATCGACGGAAAGAGTGATATCGCGCCGGAAACCGCAACGGTCCGGATCGCAGGAAGCCGCGACGAGGCATTGTTTCCGTCGCGGCCCTCGCGACCCTCGGCGTAATCTATAGTCCTTAAATTTTCTAAAGTGCTCAATCACCCGGCGTATTTTTATGCAAACGCCGTCTCGCGCGGATCCCCCGGACCTCGCCGAGGCCTCACAATAAAGCCGTGACGTATGAATCTGCCGGCGACATAAACTTCGCGCGCATATTATTAGCCGCTATTTCGGAAGACTTATGCCAGCCCCCTCCCTTCCTCTCTCTCTCTTTCTCTTTCCTTCTCTCTTTCTAGCTTCATCTCTCGCTCTCCCTCTCTTTCTCCCTCTCTCCCTCTCGCCCTTTCTCCTTTTTACCTGAGACCCTCGCGGGTTCGGCTCACGGACCCGATACGCTCGGGGGCTCGATCGAAAACCTTTTCCCCCATGGGCGCGATTTCATCCTGCTGGAATAACGTCGGAACGCGAACTCAGATAACGTCTTCGGTTTTCGAAAATTCGAGGGTGGAGTCTCCAGGGGACGCAACAAAAGGCTCGCGCCCGCCACTTCGAGCTGCCGAATCATCGTCGACGCCTCCTTGCTAGTCTACCTTGCTGGGCTCCGAAAGAACCGTCGGCTAAATACCTGGATATTTCTGCCGTTATCGCTTCCATTTTAAAGACAACAACTTCAAACTCGTGCGATTACTCGTGCAAAATCGAGAAAAAAAAAACGAATGTTTGTGACGTACACTGAAAAGTTCGTTAAAGAAGTCGCTTACAGATCTACGAGGATGTAACTTCTCACAGTTGTACCCGTAAGTTTGAGACGTAGATAAAAGTACACTGTAGTGAACGTATCACTGCACGAAGTTCAGCTACATCGTTGAAGATCGCTGGTGCATAAATTAGTAGAAGTTCGCTGCTAAAATTCTACGTTCCCGTTACATTGTTTCCTCTATCTTGAGTTGTGCGGAAACAACGCTCTGATAAATGCGGCGCGCAGAGCCCGCGCAATATCAAGGAACAATCAGGGGTAGTTCGAAAACTTAATTGATAAGCCTATTGGGTTTTCTGGCAGAAGCGGCAGTGGACCGGAGTGGCGAGCAAAAGAAGGCCGAGTTTGTGGTCCGGTAGCGTCGATAACAGGATTCAGCGAATCGGGGGCGAAGGACCGCTCCGGATCGATACGAGGAATCGGGCCCCTGGTTGCAGGTCCGATACGAATGCGAGCGATCTCCGACGTGTGTGGGCACGCGTGCTCGGATCGCAAAGGTCGAGCAATATAGCAGTATTCGGCCACCGCTTCTGCGGCTGTTGGTCCCCAGTTGGTCGCAGAGCGAGGCCTCTCGCGGCCGGTTCGGCCTGTGGGCCCAGCTTTCTCTCTCTCTCTCTCTCTCTCCCTCTTTCTCTGTTCCTTTCCCTCTCTCTTTCTCTCTGCGTTTCTTTCTGTCTTCCCAACCCCAACAGATATATCCCTTCCATATCGTTCCGTCTCGCTCGCGTCTGTTTGCCTCGTCCGTCTCTCGTTCTCGGCCCCCGTGTCCCGGCCCTGTCTCCGTTTCTTTCTCCGTCCGTCGTGGTGGTTCAAATAAGTCAAGCCGCTTTTATTCTCGGTCTCTCGGATATTCTTTATAGCGGCGGTGGCGTCTCTCGGGCCCTCCCGCTTCGATACGTGTGCCGTACGTTATGAAACGCAGGCAGCCAGCCAACGGCGCAAACTACAAGAAGAAACGAAGGGCTACGGGGCCCGGGCCCCGTGTTCGGCTTCTTACTTATTGGACAGTTTACACGCCGCGCGTTTCCAGACCCCGGCCGGTGCACCCTGTCGCGGGTCGCACGCCCACTGCAAATCGCGTTTCCTTTCGAGATACAGCGTTCGTTTCCAGGATTCTTACGAGATTTCAATCTCTTAATAACGAACTCTTCGGCGCTGCACTTCGATCGTCTATGCGCGGATCGCGAGCGATGGAGGATTTCACCGGTGATTCGTCGTTTATGTATTAACCCTTTGCACTCGGAGCCATTCTACCTCGAATTCCAACATATTGTAGTTTCTCTGATTTACGGTATTTCCATTTTGTATAACTTATCGCATATTATACATATGAAATTGAGTCACGTGATTCGTACAACAGTTGCGGGTAATAGTTTCTTAAACACTGGTAGCTATAATAATTTACAAATTATTTTGAGACATGATAGAACAATTTTCAGTGGTACCTTGGGGTCACCACTCGAGTGCAAAAGGTTAAAACAATTTCGCACTGGACTGGAAATCGTAATAGTTCGAGCAGAGTTTATCAATTAACCGCGAGAATTCTTGATGCAGCGGTTATCCTCTTTAGCTATTTAACACTTTAACTGTCGTAAGCTCAACAATGAGTTTTCCAATAACTGTGTTATATTAAAAAGGAGGTTAACAGTTCTGTTGCATGCAAGTACATATAACCAGTTAGCTGTTGCAGTCTCTTTTGAAATCCTTATTATAATGATACCATAAACGTTAAGTTCTAGTTTCTGTAAAGTTGCAATATACTATAAACATGAATAACAATAAGCTGTTACGCGCTGTTAGTTACAATCATCTTTAAAGTACGATCACCCGATCATGAACGATCAGTTTACACTTTCGCTGCTGTATCATCTATATCCGAGTCGCAGAATTATTTGCTCTAATAGGATCTATAAAACGTACCAATATCGAAAATATTACAGAAACAAAACTAAATAAAGTATCTTAATTTTCTGACATTTCTTAGGTAATTCACGTGTCAGTCAAAGTGTTAATGAATTGGTGGTATCATCATCACTTTTATGAGCCAGACAGTTTGTGTACACAATAATGTGTTAGTCAGCGTATTTCCAAAGAAATGATTGAATCGCTGGAACAATGCTTTGGTGGTTCAGCAAATTCCCAGCGATTTTAATCAACGAAGGATTATTTCTCCTAGTTTCTGTCAAGTTCGATTTTCGTTCGAAACGGAAACGCGGTGACGATATCGGGCCGGATAGAAGCTCGAAGAGAATCGAGGCGCAAAACTGGGTCGCGATCGTCGACTGGAAGCTTGTCAGTTACCCGGCCCCCGAATTCCCTATTGTCATCGGAACGGAGTAGCACCGTACAGGGAGATAATTGAAAGATAAATCGGATCGCGTCTGGCATCCGCGTTGTATAATGAGCCTGGTCACGCCTTGGCGTGCCTAGGATAGTTAGACGAAGCTTGTCCCTCGGTCGGATGACAGAGGCGTCGTCGCGCGTGGACGCTGGCTGCGAGGCGCGATGAAAGGAGCCGGGCCACTAAGTGACGGTAATTATCGTAAAAACAGTGATTTTTCGCAGCATCGCGGTCGGCTATTTTTAGAGACCGACTCACAAAGACCTGTACTTGGCGAGGCGACGCGTCGTCTATACACCTGCCACCTCGAGGACTTCCTAGTCCGCAGGAAACGTCTTTATCGTGCTCGTCTTGCCGTCAGTCGCGATTGCGTTCTCTTTAGAACGATTTACCTCCTTTCGTTCCCAATTTCCACCAATTTTCCTTAGCCGGAAACTAAAATTCTTCCCTAGAGCATTTCGCCAAGGGCCAATAAGCCACGCCCACTACGCGTGAAACTGAAGGAGACTAAAAAACTATCGTGACACTTCGAAGGCACTATGTTTTTATATAAACAAAGACGACTTTATATTCAATCATTGATTCACAAATTGACGTATAAGTCAGTAACAATCATAGTGACGTAAGTTACTTTTCGAAAATTCTAGCTTATGCTTAAAATGTAATTTACAAATATATACTGAAATGCTAAAAAGCCAAATGAACGAAATTATAAGGTAATTGAACTGTAAATCATCTCAACAATTTTGGTCAAATAATAATAATTCTTGTATTTCACTCCTTGGTAATCAGTTTAGCTAACAATGTGACTTAGACTAACATGTGCGTCTAACAACAAGTCACAATCGCATTCCTTTAGCTCGTCGTCTTCCCAGCAATGAAAAGCACCTGGTCGTAACCAGACAACCGATTTTAAACGTAAATTTCCGAAATGAAAAGCTGTGATACAATCCGCCGGTCCTAATCAAAGCGTCAAATTGAGAATCAAGATTCAACGCGGTCTCTGGAGCTAGATTTTTAGAGGAAGAAGCTCTAAACTGAACAAAGGTGCGTGTCACCCTACGAGGCACCCTCCCAGCTCCCCTAAAGCCCACTAACAAGTGACACTGCGAAGAGAGGCAGCAAAAAGGATCCTCTACCTCCTTCTCTACAACTTCGTTCGAACGGATCGTCCCTAGGATCGGATTCAAAGCAATACCGAGAGCAAAGAGCTCCTTTTCCCAGCGTCTCGGCCGGCAGGAATCCTTATCGACACAATTACCTCGAGAGTTACGTAAGGTCTGTTTGGAAGCTGGCGGGACGCGGCTGGCAGCGTCCGGCTTTTAAATTTTCTCGCGTGTCCAGGAAGCCGAGAACTCTCGAGCACGCCTCGAGATAGCGAGCGTAGCGGTAGTTTCTCGCGCCACTCGCTGAACCGGTAATGCTCTGTTCGCAGGACACGTCGGCGAGGCGGCGCGGTGAGGAACGCTTTGTCGTCTCTCGGCTAGGCCGCGTTAATCCGCGAGCCGTGGAGGAACAACGAAGGAAGAGCGAGGAGGTGGCGAGGAACGAGAAGGCGCGAAGACCGAGGACGCCCGGGATAAAGAACGGCCCGATGGGCCACGGTGGGGTCCTTTCGGAAGCGCGAATGTTTATCGACGTAATATTTACACGCGCGTCCACCTGGCCGGCATACGCCGCGCCACTCTGCCGACATTTGTTTAGCTTCGTCGAAGCGCTAATTTTATATAATCTTTTTCGCAAACCGAGCGCGACCGCGACCCGGGACACCTAGCGACCTACACGTGCGCGCATTCTCGGACGTTACGAGCGATTCACAGGCTACTGGCATCTACGAACCATCGTCAGATGTTCAGCGCACAGGCAGTCACTGAATTCCTTTTATTATGAAAATAATCATGTTTTCTCTTCCTTTTTATTTTCGTCGTTTTCTGTTGTTGATTTTTAATTTGATGATTAACAAGATTGTGGACGTTCCTAACATTTATCTTCGTTTTTTACGGTCAGACGGTATCAGCATATTCTACGAGCAAAATTAAGAATAATATGTTATATAAACGTATATTTAGAAATGTTTTATCAAACAGTAATAAGAAAAATATGAAACAATAACGGACTGAATTTCGTTCGATGTGAAAGTATGTTAGTGGCATTTCTTTTATCTGTATTTATTTATCCAAACAATGTTCACTAATTCGTTTAATTTTAAATAAATGTTCCTAATCAGTCCAATATTATTTCGTACTTTTTACAACTTTTTAATAAAGCTATATTAAGGATGCTTATTTTTGCTATCAGAATATGCTGACATCGTTTGACCAAAAAATCCTGGAATACTCTGTATATGATAATTAAGATAAGTAGGTTCGTAATTTCTGATTTGTCCCAATAGTTTGTTTATATTTTATTTTTAGTGTTGGATCGCGCATCTGTATAAGTTGACTGCATTTTTGCGATTTCTCCCGATGTTCGAAATCCATCATAAGTTACCGGCATATATGCACACGATAATAGATTCAATATTCGGTAGGAAGATGTTTAAATATATAAAAAAAAGCAGCTGCATTTGTAATTGCTAATTCCTCTCGCTGATCTTCGTTTCGCGTGCATAATAATAGATGCGGGGATATTTTATTTTTATCTTATTCCTGGCCTTGGACTGCGGATCTGCATGCACTTACTGCAATTCTGCGATTCTCCTGACGGTTTTAGGTTATCAAAATTTGTAGCTATTGTGACGTGTCCACAGACTTTCCGACTACATATAATAATCACACGGATAAAGTATTGCTTTCATTTTATATTTGTTACTGGACCGCGATTTTTGTCGACTGTTTCACTGAAACGGTGATCCAGAGGCAACCGACACGACTAATTCGATCCGCATTGGTTAGATCCATCCGAGACCGCTCGTCTCCGGTTTTCGAAGACAGCCGCGGCCTGCGAGACCCTGATCGCCGTGTTTCTCGGTCGAAAAGCCTACCGGAATGTCCTTTCCCGTCTCGTTATCTGACGGCGTTTCATGCCTCGTCAGTCAGGAGATAGACGTCACACCCGGGTCCGTCCTCGCGAGTGAAAATCGAGTCCACCTTCGATCGAAGAACCTCCGGTTCGATCGCAACGATCCTCTCGAGGTCGCCAGCGAGATGCTTCTCCTCTCCAAGGAAGTCGTACTAATTGAAACAACTCTTCAAGCTGGTTCGACGAGGAAACCAGCGAGATTAATTCGCTCTCCGAGAAATCCATCCCGGTTCTTATCACTCTAATTTATGAATACCGCGGACGCGGTCGCTGGTTGTGTTGGCTCGACGGGAAAGTCGCTTCTTCGCCGGCGTCGGACGGCTAACCGACGGCGACGATTACACCGACGCGACGCGACGACGCCTCGCCGAACGCGGGGAGCTCGTTCGCGGCGATAGCGTTTATTAAGCCGGCGCGCGTTCCAATTAATTTCGCCTATTAGGCGGCAATCGGGCCGAACGATAATGGCGCGCGACTGTTGAGCGCCGCGAGATCCAGCGCGCCTGGTCTCGGCCAGCGTTCCAATAATTTCATTAGAATCGGCCCGCGCTCTTTTTCCTCGCGCCCGACTTCTGCCCGAAACGAATTCAATTTACCTGTCGGCCGACACGCGCGGCCGGCCACCATCGGAATCCCAGCTGGCCCCTCGTAATTGTTTTCGTTTAAATAATTGAAATAACAAAACGATCGGAACTCATAACGCTGGGAAAAGTGCATCGGTTACGTACGCTCGCGAGTAAGCAGAGACGCGTCCGGGAATCGATTCCGTTTTTAATAACGCCTATTGCAATCTGGCAGCCAGTCTCATGAAAAATCGAAACCGGGTTTCGCTTATGCTGGCATCAAGGAATTCATCGAACAGCGTTGCGGGACGTAGAGTTAGGGGAGGACGAAAAACTTCGGAAACACGGGAACGAGGAGCTCCGTTATTTCGAAAGGCAGGTCTCGCTCGCACGAGAAACACGAGAGGAGAGGCGCCGGCGAGTGTGCGAGCGTTTCGGGCCCCGAGCGAGGCGATCCTCTGACCCACACGCTGGAGAATTCCATCTAGCTGACCCAACTCCGTGGTTAGCGACGCACCCACACGTCCACCTTTTGCTGGACGAAGCCGCTCGTGCATCCTACGCGACATCGGCCGCCAGTTTTCTGATCTTCGCGTACATAACGGCACGGAGAATCCTCTTGGCCTACCGCTCCGAATTTATCCGCAGTAGAACGTTCTGCGAAGCTCGAGGGTAGTTTCTTAGCTCGAGATGCTCCACGGAGTATCGTAGCGATCGACCTCTTCCAGTTACGTGGAATATAGAGATTCGCAAAAATGTCTGGCAACTGTTACAATTTTCACTGAACCCACCGACATTTTGTAAATACTTATTTCTAACAAAAATAATCGAAAAGAGAAAATATTGAACTTAAAAATTTTACTTGATGTTTAAAAACCGGCCACGTGGCCGCTCTTGTTGGCTCAAAGTTTAATGCAAGTAAAACGTAGCCGTTGGTCAACCAACTTCGATGACTCGAGATTGTGTATCAGTTACACGCGATTGTCGTTCTTTGAGTTTTCAGATACATCTGAGCTCTTTTTACATGGGAGCGAACGTGTGAAAGTAAACAATGCGCTGTTAACCATTATACGCTTTTTAAAAGTAGTTGAATAATGTATCTCAGAACAGTATTTGCTCGGTGCACGGGTTATGTCATCTGTTTTACTATTTCAAGTATATTTGATCGCTTTAAGTTATTTCAACATTTTTGCTTGCAAAACGAACACTTCCGATATTTATTTTGCACGTGTTCGAAAGAGAAAGCAGCCCTTAACATAACCTTAACATTCAACAAATCCTGAATTCATTAGATTTACAATATTTCGACGTAAATTTACATGCATTCGCTAATTTGGAAATATATAATACTCACTGATAAGGTAAATAATTGATAAAATAACTGGCAGTGATTAATGTTCGGTTAAGGGTTAAACTAGCAATTACATCAATACAAAGTTGTATATGTTACACACGTTCGAATTTTTTTATAGGACAATTCTGTGACTATAAGGAAAGAAGCTGCAAGTCACAAAAATTTAACTTAATGCATTAATTGATCTGTAGTATATAAGTTTAACGTATTTGTCAGAACAAAAGACATCATGAAAACAAATTCGATACATTAAAAAAAATATTCAGATCACCTTTAGTATCATGAAGCATTAATGATCAGAAATTTCAGAAAAAATATCTCGGAAGCGAAAAGTGTGACTTCTAGAAGAGAATTAAAAGGTCAAACTTCGGATCGATTCTTGTTAAACCGCGGTGCACGGGTGCAGTAAAAAAATTTCTGGTGATCAATGGATCACGCTGGTTTCCACGGGGCGAGAGAAAATGCGAAAGTGACGGGGTCCCGGCGTCGCAGTCACGAAAATGACGCATCGCCGAGCCGGGCGAGAGCGAATTAATTTTCGTTCGAAGACGCATAAATCGCGTGCGGCGTGGTGCAGCGTGGCGCGGTACGGTGCAGCGCGGCGGAGCAAGGGAATTTATTAAGCGCGCGTAATGACAAACACGCGCATACATTACCGGCTGCTGGCGGTGTGCTCTCGGGTTTCCCGGCTCGGATCGCGCCGGTTCAGTAAGACGTCAACTCGCATTCTTCTATGAAACCGCGCGTCTCGTTTTGTCACGGTTAATGAAGTTACCAGCTCGGGTCCCGAGCAACAGTGTGTAACGGGCTTTCGCATTCACCGGTCAACTCGCATTAGCATTATATACCGTCCACCGATCTGGTAGCCGCGGCTCCCCAGTCCCCCATTAATCCTTCACCTTCCGCGCGCCACCATTAATCACCGCTTTATCATTTTCCTATCGTTTAAATAGAATACACCGGGGGCCCCTCTGATTTTCGATATCGAACCAAACGATATCGGGCTCCGATTTCCTACACTCGCGACGGGATTTTCAGCGCGTCAGAAAGTCCCGGGCCTGAAATCGGTGGAAACGAGCGGGCCTCGACGTCGAACCTTCACGGAAAGGTGGAAACGCGAGACGGCCGGTTTGCGCGGGAATGCTTAGCACGTGCACCTACGTAGAAAGAGAGAAAGGGCGGGAAAGAGGGGGCGTGCGGTGAAAGAAAGCGGGCAGGTCGAGAGAGTGGGAAGCAGAGTAGGAGAGACGGACGGTGCATACGCGGCATACATTAGCATAGGTTTGCTCGGCACGGGCTGTTTCATAGGTGGTTAGTTGGCACGCGACCGTGAGAGGTTCGACGCTGCGCAACGAGCGCGAACGCTGCCGCCGAAGGGATTTCGAGCACGCAATCTTTTTTGCCGACCTCGAAACAAAAGAGCACCGAGGCCCGGCCGATCGAGGAATCGGCGGGACGCGTGTCGCAGAGAAAACCTCCACCGGGAGGCGGCCTGCCACCGCGGAAGGTGGAAACGAGAGGAGGCGAGAGCCGAGGCCTTAAGCAGTTTTAATGTTATGCGGGATTCCCTTACCCCGTCGACGAGCAAACGAGCAACGGAGACGGAGCGACGGAGAGAAAGAGAGAGAGAGAGAGAGAGAGAATGAGAGAGAAAGAGGGACAGGGGAGAGACGGCCCGGGCCCCGAGTCTCTCCTGCTCGTAGGAAGCCGTTAACCCACTTGTTCCTCGTATACTAATGAGGATGAAAATGAGATGACTGCGTTTATTTTAATTTCATCAGGTGCAAAGGACTCGGGCCGCGCGCCGCTACACCTGCCCGGCTCGTGCCGGTCCTCGCGGTCTTCCGCGAGCTGCCCTATGACTCCTGCTTCCTCCATCTTCCTGGATCCTCGACCTTTCACGTCCCAGCTCGACCGTTTCACTCGAAAACGGCCCAGTTCAATCGCGGCACCCGAAATCGAATTCCGTTGAGACTCCTCCAGACCGAAGCTGAGTCGTTGCAGCCGGGGAAAAAACGGTCTCGGGAAAAACCTCCGTGCAATCGTTGGTCGGTTACACCTTTGCCTAACAATGCCTCGAGCTCCCCACCGCCCCTACCTTTTCCAGTATAGCACGGTTTCGCGGCGATTGGTCCCGAACCAGGAACCATCGACTCGAGAATGCACCTCGAGATAGACGGACTCTTTACGTATGCACGATTGTCTTCCGGAGCGAGCGAGACGGAGATGCCGGAGGTCATAGAACGACGGAGCGGGAGCGAGAGGGAAAGAGAAAGGGAGTTCCGGCAGAAGGGCGAAGGAGGGTGGGAAGCAAAGGGTTTTAGCATCCGTGCTTACGGTTCGACGATGATGCCTCGGAGACGAGCATCTATCTCAGGGGTGTGATCTTTCTACCTCGTCGCGGTGTTTGCGGGGCAGAACCGTGCAGAGAGCGGTGCACAGAGCGGTGCAGAGAGCGGACGGACGCGGGGGTCACAATGGTTTGCATACACTTTCCCATAGGGATGACACCGTTCCGACGTATACCTGGACCTTTAAACGCCAGTCGAGGAGCGAAAGGGGACACGTAACGTATGGAGATCTATGCAAAATCGCGCGTACCTGAGCAAGGTTACATCCGTCCGATACCACGGGGTCACCCTTTCCACGGTGTTTATTGTTCCAGATCGGCTGGAGAAGGGTTGCGCGCTAGCCCGTACCCTCTCCGCCCCTACACCCCTTTTTACGCAGGCCTGTCGCCTTCTTCCTGCCAGCTCCACTCTCTCTTTCTATCTCTCTGCTTTGCTCTCGCCATCCTCTCCCCTCTCGCGAAGCCACCCTTGAATTTTAAATTATGCAACGACCCGGCCACTGCCACCGGGTAGCGCGACGCGGCCGAGTAAGGGAGAGACAGAGGGAGAGAGAGAGAGAGAGGGAGAGAGAGGGAGCGAGGGTAGCTGGCTAGAGCTCAGAGCTCGCTGAACCAGGTATATTCAAATGGGCACGCCATATTACCTGGGCTCTTCCTATTCAAACAGCCTGCGCTACCTCGTAAACCCTCTCCTCCCGATCATCGGAGATTTATAATAAAGGCAGCCAGCGACAAGCCACCACCAGCGAAGAAGAACACTCCGAGAAAGATTCTCACGGTGTCTCTCCGGGCCTCGCTTCCGCCTCTCCCGGCTGTTTTGCCTATCAGCTTGGCCCCCGATGGTGGGGTCGCAGGCACCGTCCCAAATAGAGTCGATGCGTTTTGCATCTTCGAGCGATCCGCAGTCGAAGGGTTCGATCTCTCACGGAAAACCGTTACCCGTCGTCGACTCGCCGCTGTCTCCTCGAACTTTCCAACGGACTTTCTCTCGGCCCGATCGGACTCGGTCGTTCCGTCGCGTTTCGTAACGACAAATGTAACGGCCTGTACGGTAATCTCGTGGATTGTGCGACTCGAATCTCGTGGAAGACGTCGAAAGCCACAGCGAATCGTCGGTGGGTTAAGGTCAACCCCCTCGTCGCGCGGAATCGGGAATTAATGGAACGCGTCTCGCCGGGACTGGCTACCCAAAGCCCGGCGTAATATGCAAATGTCGAGGTCGGCTCGCGCCTCGACGAAACGAGGAAGAGAATGGAGAAGATCCCCACCATCTTCCTGTTCCCCGTGTCGCGTCCGATCGTCTTCCGCTTCGCGTTTCGCTGCTCCGAACGCGGGACAGGACAACCTTTCGAGGCGAAGACGAGAGAGACCAGCTAGCCGGTGTAGCTGGGGAGGAGCTGCCGATGCAGGCCTTTATAATTCCTGCTCCTCGTTTCGACTTTTTCTCTCTCCGTTCCCCCCGCGGACTCGCTCTCCTCTCTTCCTCTCTCTCTCTCTCTCCCTCTCTCTCTCTTACTCGTTCGCCGCGCTCGCGCGCACTGCCTCTTCCGACAGATAAATAATTCATCGAGGCTGCATGCTTTATGACGATTATGCTAATACGCGCGAACCTGTTACCACCGTTTACCCGCGCGCATGCAGCCACTGAATGGACCGCGAGAGGAATCGTGAGCAGCCCCCGATCGCTCGCACGCGCCCCCCAAATCGCGAGCTCTGCAGCTCACGAACTGCTCTCTGCAAGATTGAGCATCGGGGAAAGACCGTTGTCGATCAGGATATTTTGCAACCGGTGTTTGCTTCCTGGAGCATTAACCTATTTTTGCAGAGCTAACGCGCGGCACCGAGCTGCGTTAACTGCTTCCTGCATCCCTTTGCAGAGGAGCTGGCTACTGGTTCTTTGACCCTTCAGCGAACTGCCAAGTTTAGCTCGAATTAGTTTTCCAGATAGTCGCCTTTGTGTTTTTGATACCTGTGTGAAACGAACTTCCTGCATTCCTTCTGCAGAGCGACTGTCTACTGGTTTTCTTATTCTCGCAACGACTTCCTGTGTTCCACGAACCTTGAACCATTTTCTTAGGTTCCCGACAACTTTGTAACCGACGTCTGCTCCATCTCCGAGTTCATGATCTTGAAGTACTGTAAGTCCCAGTTTCTGCTATTCCATCTTAGAATGAATTCGTTCCGGTATCAGCAAACTCCGCCTAACATCATCGAAGGTGGACAGGTGCGCGAGCGGCACCATCCTCGAAATGTGGGAAACCGATGACCCACTCTCCCTTTCCCTTTCCATTTCCCTTTCTCCCGCTGGCCCTTTTCTCCGTCCTTGGCCCGATGACCTCTACGCCGGGATTCCTCTTTCGTTCCATTAAAGTTGCATCACGCGCTTCGGAAACCTTGCGGCCGCCGATATTTATCGGCCGCGATGGAAAAAGCCTGTCAGCTTATCGTCAAGCAACACGCTCGCCGGTGTCATCCGGTACATTAAGACCGTTCGCCCGCCAATTCGTTTGATTTACACGCGAAACGAACCGTGTACCCGAGAAACGGCCGATCTACAGGCACGCGCCCTAAGTGGAACGCGTTCCACTTCGTCGGGCGTCGTCGGTGTTCCTCGATCCGCGACGCTGGACGATTCTTAACGCCAGTCAGCTGACGCACATTGTCGCATCTAGCCACTTAGTCTGCAAGGTGTGTCTTCCTGCTCCATTCTTCGCGGCACTTTCCTTCCTGCATCTGTTTTTTGCAATTCGTTTCAACCGTAGTAACTTCAACTGTGTATGTAACTTCGAATTCACGCGTTCGTTATTTACGAGCTTTAACTCCTTGCACTCGAAACCACTTTAACTGGAAATCCCGAGCATGTTTTCTGTCCTACGATATTTTTATTTAATGTGATTTATCGCATCTTATGAAGTCGATCCTATTGGCGCATACAATACTTGCGTGAATAATATTTTTAGAAAATATAAATAAATATGGCACTGCGAAAATTATTTTATAACGTGGCATAGCTATTTTTGACAATGTGTTAAGGCTTGTTCTAACTTTTCATTGAGTCATGTTTTTGTAACTCTAAGACAGCGCCAGTTGAATTGGAGATGTTACGAATCGCTTACAATTTTGAAGTCCTCTTTTACGTTTGTTATTTCTGCTCGGAAGGTCGCAAACTGTGACTCGCTGACGTTTCAACTGCAATCTTCTTGCACGTGTTCAAACTCGTATCCTATTCGAGCGGGCTTTAACAGGATGATCTCACTCCTCGGATCGTCAATGGGAAACTCTCTCCCATAGACAATTTCGCAAATCAGCAGAGATTGATCCGAATCGAAAGAAGAAAATCGCGCACTCCTTTATCCCAAGTTCCGGAGACCTTTAAATCGGCCTACAATCTTGGCCCATCGACAAGCCTCGGCCCGTTCTCCGCCGCGATATCGAACAAACGTACCCCATGAAACCGGTACGGACCTTCTGAAACGCACTTTAGCGGAACGCGTCGACTGTTTTCCGTGGAGCGTTTTATCGAACGACGGGGTCCGAGGCGTGGCAATAAACCCGGTAACAAAGTGTTCCGCGGAGTAGCAGTTTTCGTTTTACCGGGTCCCCGGATTAGGATCGTCGATCGTAAAGCAACCTGTTTTTCCACGGGCCGGTCGACGCGAGTCGAACAGGCGTGGGAGGATGCTCGATTTTCCGAAGTGCCAAGCAGACCCGGAAACCTAATCGAGAGGCGGACAAAACGAGGGAGGTAGAGAGAGAGAGAGAGAGAGAGAGAGAGAGAAAGAGAGGGACGGCCTCGTCTCTTATCGCGTCCCAGCTTCCTCGAACCTGGGCCGTTATTAGCATTGCCAGTTATCCGGGACTATCTAATAAATTGTTCGCGAACGAAGAGCGGGGGAGGGCGAGCGCGTGTGTGCATTTACGGTTAGGCTGGCGCGCGTGGCTTTTGTGGACTTTGCAGTTTCTCGCCGCGAGAGCACGCCGCCTCGGAAATTCAGTTACACACGACTCCCCGCTCGAAACAAATCTCGCGCCTGAAGTTCACCTGGCGTAAGCCAAACCGAACTTCCAGCGGATCCGGCGCGGCACCGAGCGCAGTGAGCCGCTCACCTGAGGAGACGCGACTTCCTCCAGGTGCGCCGCGTCGACCTGTTCCGACGCCGTCTCTTTTTGTCAAACGCCGCTTGTCGATGACAGACACCCGATTCCTCGGATAAGGGACATCCGATCGTCCCAGTTCGAGCAGCAGGGTTGCATCTTCCCAGCCTCCTCCTGGGTCGCGATATCACCTGTCTACTTTGCTTCAAAGATAAACCACAGCGTTCGAGTCCATTTAGAAATTTGTTACGATCCGCCCGTCTCGGGTTTCATTTCTACTATACTTTCGGAGGTTGAAGCTTCTGTTTCCGCAGTTTCTCTTCTCGTCGATATTTCCGTTAACCCTTTGCAGTCAAAGATATTTTAATTCGAAATCCAAAACGTGCTTTCCGATTTTGAAGTAGTTTTATTTTATATTAACTGTTGCAACATATGAAATTGATCGTATTAGCACGTACAGTTCCTGTAGATTTAATAGTTTGTTATTAATATAAGCACATTTGATTGTGTGAAAATTATTTTGCATAGCAATGAGTAGCAATTAATAGTGGTTACCACTCGAATGCGAAAGATTGAGGAAACCATAGCTAAAGTTACAAAATTCTCAACGATCATAAAGAGTCTGTGGATTTTTATGTAAAATAAAGATGCTCTGCATTAATTTTACAAAACAAGAGGTTTACTTCACCTTTTAATCCATTATTAATGTCGGTTGAAAATGTGTAAATATCTATACGAAAAAACTTAGTCAAATTGATATACTTTGATAAAGTTTGAGAAGAAATACAATTTCTGTGAAATATAATAATAACAAATTAATAAAGAAGAACGCTAAAAAATATTAGTTTTATTAATTAAAAATATTGAAAAGATAAACTCTTTTCAGGTGTACTCAGTAACAATATATCCTTGTTCGATGCAGTAAGGGTTAATAGTCTTAACAAACTCACAACAGTATAACAAAATTCTTAAGTTCATCTGGCATCTTCACTGCTATTTAGCAATTTTCGTCTTAACCCTTTTGTTTCGAGCGCCAGATATATTCGACATCCACACGGCGACCAATGACAAATTCTTCTAAAATGTTTCTAGAGTAACTAATATAATTTTGTATAAGTCTTTTCATATTAAAAATTTGAATATGTGCTATATTAGAGCAACAATTGTTTCATTAAGCATAGAAATGATTTAAAACTTAAAATTGTGTAAAATTGCAGTGCCCATTTCTGGCACGTGCTTCCGTTCGGTGACGATACTTCGGCGGATTGGACTTCCGAAGCGAAAGGGTTAATTGCGTAAAATCTGGATTCCAATAATAAAACGAACTCTAGACAATAAGTCATCGAATATCTTAGTTTCCATTTCTCTAGGAACAGTAAACTCGCCATTTTCTCCGTTCCTTGAGCTAGCTCCTTCGATCCACAGTCTTCCTAATTTCGTCATTGTGCAAAAGAACAAAGGTTCCAGCTAGACTCCTAGACCGTGCTATTGAAATGGAGTATAACGAATCTTATCTAGTCTTTTTCACCCGGGGCACGGAAGAATAGGTTCGATCGAATGGGCCCGAAGCCATCGCTACCGGCGTCCCGTCAATAGAGGAGCAGGTAGAGCAGGTAGAAGAAGGTCGGGTGCGATCCAGAGGCAAACACACACCCTGCGTTCCTCTTCTGGGTGTTCGTAGACGACGATTCGACGACTCCCGACGACCGCGACTCCGCCACGGACCTATCCGTCGACGGATACACGGGCCGAGTTAATGCGTCTGCTTTATTGTGCCGCGCAACTCGAGCCACGACCGACCTGCCCTGGAACCGTTTAGGGAAATTTCGCTCAGCAGTGTTATTCAAACGAGGGTCCAACCGAAAACGCGGACCCGGGTCGCGTATAGCCGCCTTAATGTATGCATATCGATCATTCTTCGATCGAATGAATGCGTCAACGAACCAACCCTTTTCCGTGCACCCGTCCGGGAAACGCCAACGGTTTTTTTCGTCTGTCTGTCTCGTCGATGCTTCCTCCTTAACGCCCTAATCCGCCAGGATAGCAAGATGAACACGACGAAGCTTCTGGAGCTTCTGCAGCTTCTGAATGAACGTTGACAGGATTGTGTTTCTTCGTTGGCGGTGGACGAACTATGCAAGCGTTCTTAATTCTGTTCGACAACATTTTTAGGAACCGAACTACCCAAAGAGTACAAAGACGTGTCTTTTGGATAATTAGGACGTTAAGATATTAAGATAATAACTTAGACGTTAAGATGACGTTTGATTCGAGGACGTCTCAGTGACATCTTATCTCACACGTCAAAACGGTGTTTGATTCGCGACGTCTTTAAGACATCTTATAGACGTAACATCGAAACGACATCCAATTTAGAACATCGTCCAGACCTAAACAGGATGTCTTAAAGACGTTGTGTACTATTACGCTTTCAATGAAAAATGAACAAACAAACAGATTACAAACATTAGAGTTTTAATAATAAAACCATTTGTATCAATCGTACAAAATTAATTTTAATGAGTTAAAACCAGTTTTAATTTAAATAAGTTGACAATAATACAACAAGGTTTTCAAATGCTTTCATTATCACACCGTGAATATTATATTCCCATTTTTGTCATGAATGCATCAAATCCGCAATAAATCCGTTTTGGTATCTATTGATCGTATCGCAAATAAATAGTGTTTGCCTTAAAAATGAAATAAAAGTTGTTGAAATAGAGAATTGGTATAGTTTTTAGGCAAGACGATTCCACGAGACTGTCGGTGCGTGTCGGCGAATTTTCTCGCGAGCCCGCGCACGAAGCAGATTCTCGCCCCCCGGAATCCCGGCGCTCGCTCTTCCTGCTGTTTGTGTTTGAGAAGCAAATTACAATAATTGAATAGACCGCTAATTCCCCCCTTTGGTTTGCCGCCCGGTTCCCCCGCCGCGTGATCTTTTCCCGGCAGCCTCCCTTCGAACGGCAACACAACCAGTCCAGCTACGGTAGCGTCTTTCCGCTTGTTCCTTTGCTTCGAGAGCGTTGCGTGCCGTGGATTTTACGACGCGTCGAAGGCGTTCGCCGTGACTGGCGATTATTGAAAGGGGATTACAGCTGAAAAGAGAGAGAAAGCGAGAGCGAGCGAGCGAGACAGAGAGAGAGAGAGAGAAAGAGAGGTAGAGAGGGATTGAAAAAGATAGAGAAAGAGAGAGAGAGAGAGGGGAGAGAGGTTTCAGAACGCGAGACACTTCTCAAAGTGCGTATCCCCGGGCCCCGGTTATCCGCAACGATCTACCGCGACAGGTATCGCCTCGAATGAGATTTCCCGTCGCGACTCGGACAAAGTGGAACGAGAGCCAGGGAGAGCGAGCCTGGCTGTTTTGAAATACCGTAACTAGGATTTCCGAAGGATTTATTTCAAGAAGCCGAGCCTCTCTCGCACTCGGTGACCGGCGTGCTCATAACCGGACGCACTGGCGCGGCATTAGATATACGAGCCGACCGACCGACCAGAGGAGAGGAAAAAAAAAGCAAAACCAAGGAATGTCACCTGTTTGTGCAAGTATCGGCGCATTATTCCAGCTACGTCGCGATAAAATCGAGCTTCAAAAGCAAAACAGGATATTACTTAAGCGCGAAAACATTTTGTCTTGGGAAATCAGGCCTGCGTTGAGGCTAGCCAGGCTTCCAGATCTTCGCGCGGTCTCAAATAAACATTTCCAATTCGACTGCAGATCTCACTAAAATCTAATTCTCTTCCTCGCTATGCATCTCGCATGTCTAGATTTTCGCTTTTTCATTTTCTATTCAACGATTGGAAACGAATAAGAACTTTTCAGTGTTTAATCACAGGTTCTGCTATATAGCATTGTTCTAATTTTCTTATTATTTTATTATTATTATTATATTATTGTTGCTGTTATTATTTTTATTTCGTTGCATTTTTGTAGAGGATCCAATCATGTCTAAGAGAGGATCAAAAAATGTTTGCAGAACCAAACTGTTCTTTTATAAACTTTTCATATCTAATTATTGCAGCCACCTACATGTATTATTTAACAATATTTTATAAATAAACATACCACGGGAAGAATACATAATATCTAAATACAAAATGACCCTGCAGACCTTAAACCTTCTAATATCTGAAACGTCTCATAATTAAAAGAGCAAATGGCTTCTTAATATTAAATAAATAAAAAAATGTTCTAAAAAGCATCTCATTAAATTTTTCTAAAGCGGCGCGAATAAAATTTCTCAATGCATTCTCCTGCGGAATCCTTGAGCGCTACGAAGGAGGATCGTGGACGAAGAAGCTGGCGGTGCGGCGAGCAACGAAGAGTTCCATACTCGTTCGGGAAACGCGGAACTCCGCGACAATGGAGCTCGCGGAATATTTCGGAATTCGCGAGGGAAGGTTGTCGTCGGTGACGTCAAGGAAGACGAAGAGGAAGGCTGTCGCGCAACATCGGCTCGGTAAGTGTTCCTGCGTAGTTCCGAGACGTTCTCGCGCGCATTGTACACAGCACAGGTTGTGGGCAAAGGTGAACGCGGAGTCGCGCGAGAGCGAACAGAGATGTGTTTGTAGAGACAGCATCGTGGAGAGAAAAAGATGAACGGACAGAGGGACGGTTGGAAAGAAAGAGTGACGGAGAGAGATGGATAGATAGATAGAGAGAGAGAGAGAGAGAAAGGGAGAGATAGAGAGAGAAAGAGAGAGAAAGAGAAAGGGAGGAAAGGAACGAGAGACAAAGGGAGACGAGGTGGAGAGCAGCAGCAGAAGAGGATACGTAGTCGACTGGAGTCGCGTCAAGTCGAGCCGAGCTCTTGGACGAACGATGCTCGACACACAAAACGTCCGACGAACGCCATTACCTCAAAGATTCGTTCCACCTTCCAAGTATTCGTTATTTGTTTGCTCCTCTCGCAGAGACGGGACAGCGAGAGCTCGACTATTTTAGCCGCGACCACGAAGACGGTCCACCTTCGCACCGGAGGGGACTTCTCGCTCGGAATACCAAGAATTTCGGAACCACCTAGACCCAGCTTGGACCCGGTAGCTAAATCTCTGCCAAAGGAGTCTCTGGAACCGACTGTTCCAGTTCAGCCCCAGCCAGCGAGATCGCAGTCTCTAGGATCGAGGTCAGAGACGTATCTCGATTTTTCCGCTGCTCTAACGCCGCGTTGCTCTCTATGCAGGCTCTAACCGATGGACATCGTTACTTCTTCGACCGGTTCTCGCTCCAGCAAACAAGCAACTGTTTACGATGTAAGAGAATCGATAAACAATATCAGTATTCTAGAATACTAAAAATTCATCGGGCGAAATTGAATTTGTTGAAAGTTCATTCGGGATGCTTCTTGCTCCAGAACTGCGATTAGGTTCGGCGGGAGTAGACGTTCAAGCTTTGAGAATAATCTCAATGTAACTCTCAATTCTTCTATTCGAGAAGGAAGAAACGTTCCGATCCATCTTTATGGGTAAAAAATTGTACAAGCTTTCATGCAATTCTACAAGCTTCAGTTAGATAATGCCTCTGAAAAAGTGAATCCCAAGTTTGAAGGAACAAGAAAACGCTCATTTCAAGTTTCGGCAGCGGCATAATCGGTCCGGAACGGATCTGATCGATCGGGATCGATAGAGACGGCGATCGCGACGCGGAACGGATCGGCTGGGACGGTTTGGCGCGAAAATTTGGGCAAAACCTCGGGCCGGGAGGATCGAGTTTAGCAGGATCTCGGCGTCGCGTCGGCGAGGCGTAGGGCGACGGAGCCGAAATAGCGCCGGGGAATGCTCGCGGCTAGAGGCGAGAGAGGGCCCGGACCCGTGGTCCGGGCCTCAGCCTTTTGGGACCGGGTCCTCGGTGGAGCGCTGGCGACTGGCGACTGGCGATTATAAAGAACAGTAAAAAAGAACGAAGACGAGAGACACACGCACACAGTTGAGACGCAAACACACCGTCGGCGGCGGCGGCGAAAGAGAGAAAGAAAGAGAGACACGAAGAGAGAGAGAGAGAGAGACGAGGATAGAGATTCGGAGCGGCAGAGGAGCGGCGCGTATAGGCATCGTCGTTGGCTGCGTTTAAAAAACCAGTTGTGCGAGCCGAGCCGACAGCGACGGCACTCCGCTGGGTTAGGCACCGGGTAAAGGTAACCAAACCGGCGAGAAGGTACCCTCGCGTGGGCCGCACGGGTCCTATAAGGACCGCGGACCGTCTTCCGTGCCCTTCGCCGGGCCTCGGACGCTTCCACGGTTTGTTTTCTGGCCGGCTAGACGTCGCTCGACACCTCCGAGCTCGCCGTTCCTCTCCGTCGATGCCGATCAGCCTCGGATCTCCTCTATTTTTAGAGGGGACCAAGCGAGAAGTAGCTCGGGAACCGGTAACCAAGCCGATAAAATTCCGGTTACGCGTTTTACCAACGAATCCCGTAAACCACCAACCTTCTCTTCCTCGTTTCGTTCGCTGACGCAACATCGAGCAACTCGAACCTCGATTGCGAGACAGCCCTCTCTTCTCTCCCTCTCTCTCCCTCTCTCTCTCTCTCTTACTCTCTTTATCTGTCTCTCTCTTTTTCCCTTTAGATGGTCGGCGAGGGTACGCGTCATTCCGCAGAGTTTACACGCCGTCAGGTGGTACCGGTGTGACGTCACCGGTCCCCGAAAGATTACGAGACGCGAGATGCAACCGAAATTATGCAAATACGATGCAAATCCCGGAGCGGCGTGACGCTAATCCCCGTCACAATATTGAAGGTAATTGGTCGGGGGTGTTGGCCCGCCTTCCTCTCTCCTTTTTCGCCGTCGCGCCGTCTCGTTGTCTCTCCTCTTTCTGATCGGGGCCTGGTGAAAAACCACGGGAGCTCCCCGCCCCGGAAGTCCCCGCGAACCAGAGGCTAGTTTACGACATCGGGAGGACACCGCGGGTAGCCGCGCGGCTCACCGATGGATTCCAAGTTCGACACCTTCGCGGAACGCAAACAGTCTCGAGAGCCGGGGCCTCCGAGTTTATGACCCTGCTTCGGCTCCCGCCGAATCGCCAGACTTGGCCAGACCGACTACGGATATTAGTATGTTCGGCTATATAGTACTCTCTCGGAATGGTAGCCGGTATTCGGAACCGGCGGAGAATATATTTTCACGAAATCAAGCACCCCTGCCAATTACTCTCAACGTGTGCAAAGTGAAACAAACGAACACGGTTGCCCACTTGCACACTATTTTTCTCGATAATAAAATCCGGTAAACACGAATATAAAGGCCCATTCATAGTCATTGACGCACTGCGCTTCAGCCGATAGTGTTTTATCATTATTTATGATTATTCATTACTATACACGTGTGAATCACAATGACCGAATGCATCTTGCGTGATTGCACAGTCATTTGAAAAGGTTAAGTTCGCTCGTTTGTCTTATTGTGTTTATCAATTGTGGTGGATCCCCTACTTCGTTTATTTTCAACATAATTTTCTTCTTCTAGTGCTGTTGCTATTACACCTAAATCGTCGATTAAAAATTAAATTCGTATTGTATTAAGAATGCTAATGAACAAAATTTTGTTTAAATTCTTAAATGCAAGTTATTCACGTGTTTTATTATTTAGAGAGTATATTTGGACAGTATAGTCGCAATATCTTTGGCACGTTTGCTTCCTGTATGTGTATAATGTTTGGTACATGTTGAACGAATTGTTGGAAGAGAGTAGAATAACACCTTCGGCAATGTGAAATCACTTCTCCCGCTGTAGCTTTATCCATCTACGTTATTCTCCTCAACTATCAACTAAACAGGATTTAAGACACAGACTACAAAGGCCGCAGGATTTAGAAAATCTGTCCTAACCACCGCGAGTTTCAAGACCTTCACTTTACAATGGGTTCATAGAAGTGGAATATTTTATCGCTGTTTTACTGTCGGCTAAATGAAACCTGTGCCAATTGCTTTACAATACTCGAGTCAGGTTTTAATGATCGTCTTAACTGTCCCCAGCGTAAATCACACAGGGCCTCGTTTACAAGAACAATCCAACCCGTTACGCTATGACACCGTGTCAGACCCGTTATGAAAATTTCAAACATAATCTACTAAACGCGTGTGTACACATTCTGTTATCAATACTCAAGCACTAAAGCGCAGATGGACGGGCACTAAATATGTATAGATTCTGTTCCTCGTGTAGGAATTTATTAACAACGAGGAAGTGCTAATCAACGGAGCTGTGAAAGGAATCACAGTGCGAGGGGTTAATGCTCCATTGTCCGAAGTACGATCTCACTCTCGCTTGTGCGGGGCATTCGATTCGGTCGATTCGGAAGAGAGAGGTTGTCCGAGAAGGGACAGGACGGAGGCGATGTCCTAAAATGGACAGAGGGTCATTGACAGGATTCAAGGGCTTGTTACCCTAAAATCGCGGGTACCGGCGAACGGAGGAGTCGCGAGCCGACAAACGGGTAGTTTCCAACGCGACCAAGCCGTTGAAAAAGAACCGGGAGCGTCCGCGAACGCGTGAAACCCTAGCTTTACAAGGGGCCCTCGGACCGCTGCGCTGGTTTATCTCCAGCGGATCGTCCTTCGCGTCTCGAGCCCTTATCGATCCTCGCGTGGATCCCGGGGCCTCGGCCCTGGGACGAGGGGCGGGTCGGGTTCATTCATGCCGCGGTGGAAGAAGAATTATCTCGGTCGGGCCCGTTATCTGCGGCGACGTGCGTGCGCGTACACCGTGTGCTCGGAGGTAGTCACGAACTCGAAAGAGATACCGGCGCGGTTCCGAGCGGAAAGCACCAAGTCGGAGACGCGTCCGAACGAAAGAGAAAGGAGGAAGAGAGACTGCGAGGAGAGAACGAGAGACGAGGAAGGAGAAAGGGAGAGAGAGAGGCGCCCGGTTCGTTCGTGGGGGTTGATGAATGACGGGCGGTTAGCCACGACCACGCTAAAGTTATCTGGGTAATCTGAGGAGGCGAGGTCCCACTGTCTTACGACGAGTTTTATTATGGTGTTTCTACTCGGCAAGGGCGAGGTCAGCGCGGGCGTGCGCTCCGACGAGGCCTGAAAACGAGACTGGGTCAGACCCGGTTGCATCAGAGCTAGTACGGAGAGAGGGGTTCCCTCCCCTCGGACGCCTTCGACGCCACTTACGCCTCTTTACAACAGAACCCGAACAAGAACACTCCCGAAACTGGCGGTTTCCATCGTCCGCGAGGCCTTGACCCACTGCTAGACACGCTCGGCATCCATTTTTCTGTTACCTGTCGCGAGCCGCTGCTCCGCGGCCGAGGTATGTACCACCTGGATCGCCCCTTAACGTCGCGTCTTTACGTATCTCCCGTAACGGCTCGCTCGCGTCCTCAACCATCGTCGAGTTTGGCAAGTCGCTAAATGTAGAAACGTACCATTGTCTCGTCACACGAAATTATGTGAAATTATAGGAATGATATCCGACCACATGCGTCAATATACATGTAAGCAGTGTCACGTGATACTGTTTCATCGAATTTCACACGATTTCACATGATTTTAGGTTGCGTGACATTAGCATATTTCTATGTAATTGAAGGAATTTTTATTATTCCGAATATGTCAATTAATTCGTCGCTAAAGTACGGTACATAAATTGTTTAAAAACTGTAGAAGATGTAAAAAAGTCAGCCGATTGAGTGAATTCATTTAGGTTAATAATTAAAAGGTTAATTCTACTAAGCTGTCGATACACATAGAAGTGGAATTTCTGACGAAGGAGATGGCGATCAAGCAAACCATAATGAAGTACGTAAAAATACAAAAGAAATATGATTTCGGAGTATGAATAGAAACCATTTCGGACTTTGTGCACAGAAACAAGATCTATTATAATTATACGCTTTTCAAGCGACCATAATTTAAGACAATGCATAGCATAATCGTAATTGTGATCCATGAACGACATGTTTATGCGTATTGTACGAGCTACGATGCGACAAAATTTATGTTGTATACCTTCGAATCTAAGCATACATGTCGTTTATAAGGTGACCGTATAACAGAATAATATTCAAGGTTATTCTGTGTTTCTCAATTAAATTAATGATTGGAAAAAATAAAGTCGGTGTCAAAATTGATTGTCTAAATTCGCATAATTTAGATCTCAAGCCTCTCACATTCTGATAATAAACTAAAAAGCCATTTGCTACGTTGACGCTCTGAGCTCTCCTCTACAATTCGAGTCGGTCCTTTGTTTTTTGTTTTTATTCCTTAAGATATTTAGAACATCCTCCTTGGATTTAAGAGCGATCATTATGAGCCTGGGACGGACTTGCTGCCTGGACCCAATACGAATAACTTTATGAACAGGAACACCAGTTGAAATGATTTGTTTAATAATATCATCCACAATCGGATACTCAGAGATCGGATCCAAAAATATCTTCCGTAGCAGTAGCGGCAACTGTATCCGCTGACGACGAGGAAATATTGTTATTTTGCCTTTCTAACACAATGATTTTATTATTAAAACGATCTATGTTATCCTTTAATTCATATCTAGTACCGATAATAAGATCTACAATCTTCCTTTCATAGGCATTGAATCTTGTAATCAATACATCCTCCAACATTGTACGGACCTAACCAACAGGTGGGAATCACGATTACCCAACTCTGATAAGGAATTTAAATCACGTGAAGGGCAAAAAGATATTCGGCCGTCGATGGACTGATGCCTAGTACTAGGCACATATTCACGATGTGATATTACACTACATTTACCACAACACACTGGTTTAGCAGCTTTATTGTTACAACCCTTATAAGTCTTATTCATTGTTAATGGGAATTTATGCAAATTATTAATACAACGAACGTCAGTCAACTGACAAGCAAGGAGGCAAAGCGGAGCAAAACAAAATCACGTCTACTTCAGACAACTGTTCAAAGTAATAATATGAAGTCATTTCATATGACTAGAAGTGATTTCACGCGACGTCGCGATGTTAGTATGTTTCTATTTCAATCTACTTCAAACAACATATGATCGTCCTTTCTTTTCAGTTTATCCTGCCGAATACTAAGTGCGAATGACATACGTTGCTTTGTAAGAATTTATTTTTTATTAACCAGTCATATTCAACTGTAAGATAGTTGTCTGAATTTCTGATAACAATATAGACAAGGAGTCCGTATCTAAAGCAGAGTAGTCTGAACTAGATATCTCAGCGACATCTGCGGCTCAAAGATTGCGAATCAAAAAGAAATTCTCTCGACCGAGCAGAGGGTAACGTGTCGGATCTTGGGGTCCGGGGGACCCAAGAAAAGCGTTGGCATCCCCTAACCTTGATCTCGTTGCAGCATCTGCCTCCGTCGGTAACGGATCCTCGCGAAAAAGGGCCCCACGGGCCTTTTCCTGCGAACCCCATCTTCTCCGAACTTTACCGACCGCGATCACTCGCTGGCGCTCTCGAAGGACGAGTTTTGAATGATATCGATCTCTCGAGGCTTCTTTCGATGCATCCATCAGCTATTAAAAACAATTAGTGGCCTTTGCACCCGCTAACAACCGCGCACCGCCTCCGCTCGGCCACTTTTCTGTCGGCCGTCCCTTTTCGACGGCTATTACCATAATTCCTCTGCCCACCGATAATTCCAATTAGGGCTTAGACGAGCGCCAATAATGCCTATAATCAGCACACTTACGTCACGATCTTGTGCGCCGCTCGTTTTCGTTCCGGTGTTTCTCGCCCCGGAACCTACCCGGAACCGATGAACCGTTACCAGGAACAAGAAACGGGCTTTAATAGGCCGCAATTATCCGTAAAGCATCGTTGTTTCTGGGGGCAACGCCTCGAGTCCTCCATGGGATCGCTCTTCACGGATGCTGGCGATTTGATGGGGCACGCGCCGGAAACCGAAACCGTTCTCCGCGAACCGATACGCGAGTCTGTTTGTCTCGCAGCGCGGAGAGACGCCGAAGAGGAAGGGAGAACCGAGAGAGCTGGCCCGGGGTCCGGGGCCCTTGTAATGAACCGGTCGGGCCCGCGGGTCAAACGCGGCTATAATCGCCTGAAAATCTAATACCCGGCGCCGCGTCGGGTCGAACGGGTAGCTGCGCAAACCCCGCCGTCTGACCTTCCGAAAGTCGTCTGGCGAGGAACACCGTGTCCGATGGGCTTTCGATACCTCCGACAACGAAGCCTGCACGCAATCTTGGCTCCCTCTTCGTGATCTTGCTCCGCGAGGTTCCTCCTTCTGCGATCGGAACCCCCGGAGAACCCCTAATCACTTTTACCAAACTCATTGTTTCTTCGGGAGTCTTCGAGTAATTGGCAGTCTTGGGATTTGCTTCATCTTCGTCCGATGTATGCGGCGCAATTCAATAGATACTGTCTGAATCTACTGACTTGGTTTGTACGTGTATGCCCATTCTACTTAACCCGAGTTCTCTGCCTCCGATTCTAGTTTGTTGTTACTGTGTCACGTAACGCACCTCTAACTACCTGCAATTTTACTTAACCCCTTACCGTACTTTGATGAGTCCGGCTTGTAATGACAATTGATAGTAATAAATTGTATGGATGTTATTCTGCTCTTTAAAGTTGGAATCAAATTCTAATCCCTTGTTATTAATATTTAAGCATTTAAGTATATTCAGGCATGGAATAAACATTAATGTTTTGCCTCTTTTAAGAAATTATACCAATTGAAAAATTCCTAACCGCAGTAACTGTGAAGAAAATGTTACGTTAAGGGGTTAACACAATCGTTCAGTTATTTCCTTCGATTCGTTGATAATGTTACTATAGTCTTTTAGGTTATCTATATTTTTGTTCTAGAATGATAAAGGTTATTGTGGTTGAGATGATGCGTACTTGTTTATCACGTTGTGTTGTACAAGTCGAATAGCGTAGCACCTACGCGATAACTAGACCATGGATTTTTATACAAACTAAAAATTTTGTTGAGCAATTGTATGAAACAAGAATCGAATAACAATGATATTTCATTTAATATCAATACGAAATAATGTAACAGTACTCTTAAATTCTTTTAACATTTTCATTATTCTGTACTTTTATCAATATTTGCCGCAAATGCATAAAATCCGCAGTCTAGTAATAACTAATATTGAAAATAATTGGTTTTATTTCGCTTGCAAATGCATACGGGTTATGCATACAGGTACTATTACCTAGGAAGTCATTCAATAAAATGTAAATATACCTAAAACCTTAATAAATTCCAGCTTGCTGTTCTTACAACACAATGTTCGAACAAAGCAGGTTCTTGGTCATTTTTAGCATTTCGACATACTGTTGGAAGATTTCTTGTACCATCTTGTATAAAAAACATCGGTGGCGCAACGAAAGAAGGAGTTGTTTCTACATGAAAAAGAGATCGAAAATGAATAAAGACGTCTCATTCGAGGGTTTGTTGGCGAGAAAATCGGCTATGAATATTCAGCGAGTACGCGTACGCGTAGCTATCGTTTAGAATAATTTAGGTGGATGGCTTTCGAAAGAAGTCATACGTTATTTATATATAGTACTAGTCATTAGTATCAACATGATGTCCTGCGTTACACATTTTTCCCTATGGATTTAGAGTATGTTCAAATTAACTTACTTAATTAGTTAATAACCTACATAATTAATGCAAAAATGATTAAGAATGCGAAATATTCAAAGTCGATTTTCACGACAACAAGAGCTCAACTAAAAAAATTGTATTCTTTATTTTCGACATTTTTATGTACAATAGAATCACCCTCTCTTCGATTATACCATCGATGCTGAGACAACCCGTGTACAACCAGAGTAAGCACACTCTTCGAAATAAAAAAGGAATGAGAAAAAGAATGATCGAGATCAAGGAATCGTAGAATCATGTCGTCGGTACTAACCCAGCAGAGCTCGGTGTAGGTTCTCGGAGACCGTCGACGGCGTCAGGCGTCATCCGTCCGCGGTTCCATTCGGCGCAAGGATATCTACAGGTCCGGCATGTATTCCGCGCGCGCGCACTTTTCCGTGGCGCACACGCGAATTTACATGACTGCAATACTGAATGGTGGTAGAGACACCGGTGAGCCCGAGTCGTGTGGTGACTTTGAGGAGTGAGCCGATCGCGGGCACGGTTCAGTTTTTGCACGCGAAACGGCCTTGTTGACGGTGACGTCAGCGAAGACGCGAGCTTGTCGAGCATCCCATGGATTTGTACGCTTGCACGCTCGCGCGCTTGCCTCGCTTGCTCGATGCGAAACGAACCCGGGCAAAAAAGGCGCTGCGTAACAGCCAGCGTTACAGAGATACGTGCGTTCACTTACAAGAAGGTCGGCACGAAAAGAAAAAAGAACCGGCATGATAGCAGGAAAATCCCGGGCGAAGGCTGGCGTCATCCCGCGAAAACTCCCCTAACGGAGCGGATTAAAAGATTCGGTCGGAATCGTCCGTTTCAGAAAATTCGAGGCGGACTTTGAACTGCCACCCTGATATCGTAGATTATGAAGGTAGTATCATTTTAATATCTTAGTATAAGCACTCAGTTTAACCCTAAAGGTTCTCCGACATTTATAAATAATTATTTTAGGCAAGATAGAAGACTGATATATCTTCGAATATAATAAAACATGTCTATCTTTAAATAGTACCCGAATGACAAAGTAGTAATAGTGGCAGAGTTATGAATAGAATTATTTCGCGTGGGGTAGAAATCTACACGCGAAAGTCCTCGTGGCTTAATAGTAGACTTACGGAGCGTTAAAAGTAGCTATCTTTTATCAGTTTATTATCTAAAAGTAATTACAGACATTAATTCTTTTGAATAATTGTTATCATAATATTTACCGGAAGTAACATATACATTACATAAATGAATAATGTGAATAATTGTAAATTTTAAAGAAATAGTAGACCTAGTATTAAAGCTGCCGAGTTTAACCGTTTCACTACGGCAGTGTCGTCCACCGAAGTACTGTCATTGTGTGATTTCTGTATATACGTTTTTCTTAGTTTTAAATAACTTTGCTGAATAAAACAATCATTGCTTTAATGTAACAAGTATGTTTACATTCCTAATATGAAAGGACCTACAAAATTATAAAAATACAAAATTATTTTTGTATTTTGCCTACGGATGCCACTCGTATACACATAATTTGGATGCCGCATATATGCGGCGCTCGGCGCGAAAGGGTTAAATCTTTGGAAGGAGTTGAACAATGTTTACATTGAATATTGTCTGCAAACGCAGTAGAAGGCACTGGGGCTCTTGCAGCAGGTAGCAAGCTAGATGTATGGACTCGCCGGTCGACTCTAAAAATTGCTGATACCTTTGCAAAGAAGTTGAGACTTTGTCAGAAGGATGGGAGATGAACTGTCGCAGATGTCCCACTCGAAACGAGTCGATGATTTGTACTAAAAGGAGCCGAAGATCGCCAATTAGCGGAGCGATCGTTGATAAGTTAACGTAAATAGTCGTAACGCGGTCCTCGGAAGGGAGCAATCAAATTGAAATCGCTTTTTGCGAGAGTTAATCTCGCAGAACGCAAGACCGCCGACGAGCCGGATGCAGTTGGAGCGTAAAGTTTCTCGGTTAGCGGTGTCGACGGTCGTTAAACGATCGTAGAAAACGAGGAAATTCCAATGAAACCGCGGGGAGGATCGGCGGGGCGGCAGCGGTACGTAACACCATGCGTTTACTATACGCTTACCCGACACGCCATTCACCGGACCCCTATGAATGAACACGGACGAACGCGCGCGATGGCAACTTTATACGCTGTAACGCGACCAGGCCGAGGAGCGCCGCGCCGGACCAAAAGAAGGAGAAAGAGGACTCCCGCGTGTGCAACCACCAAGAGACAGAGAGATAGAAAGAGAGGAGACAGGCTCTCTGCAGGGGAGAGGGAGAGAGAGAAAGATTTCAGGAGTAGGGAGAAAATTGTGAACGGAGACAGAGAAGGGAGCTCGCGAAACGTATGCACGCGCGCGCCGCGCCGTTCAGCGCCGAGCGCCGAGCGCCGATCTCCGCCGTGCGGTTTCACATTGTATTATTATTCAATAGCGATAGAGTAATTGATCCAAAGTCTCTCTCCTCGCCCCCGGGGCCCTCTCGCAACGCGGCGCCGATACACGCGTTCCCGCGTAACTCTACTCGCGCGTGCGTGAGACTCGCGAGCGAGCGAGCGGATAGAAATGCATGCAAAGGAGCCACCGACTGCCTCGTTTAACGAGTTTGATATGGGAGGGACGTCGCTGCTTGTAATCTTCATTATTCACGCGATGTCCGGGCGAGTTAGAAGCGCCGGATTGGCCGCGCGATCGACGATAACCATCCAGATCGACGAACTTGACGCGTCCGAGTCCTGTTTCGTCGCCCGGCGAATTTCCACGGTCCAGGTGCTAATTCGATCTGCCTTTATCGCTTCCTCTATGAATAATTACAGTTTTCTGCTGATTGGATCTCGCGCGGTGTATCGTCGCAGTGGTAATAATCGTACGTCGATCTTAATCGTTTTGCAAATGTAAATAAGAAGAACGGAGTAAGTTCTTCGAAATCGAGCACGAAATATTAATAAAATGGATTTAGGGGTTTATTTGTCATCGGTCACAGTTACAGTATCTGTAACTTAATTGTAATCGTCACATCTCTCTATTGACTTCGAAACTACATTCATAAATATTATGATTCGAATATTCCCATGCGTTCTGGGCATTCGTACGGTATGTGGATGCGCGTGTGTGTGTGCCTAGCGGCGATTTTGTACGTTCCTTTGTGCTCGTTCTTCTTGTCCAAACTCTCGAGGTGTAGACACGCATGGAAAGTTATATAATTCAGTAAAGTGTATTTTTGCTTAACGCAGACTTTTTAACGATCAGTATTCAAGGCATGCCTAAGATAGCTGGAGAAGAAGATGGTTCTTCGAAGAGCGAAATTTTAGACGGTAGTTACCCGCTGTGATAATCGATAGGGTGAGTTCGGGATGTCCTCTATCTGTAGGCTAGAATGTTGAACAAGTCGCCAGCGAATTCTGAATCAGCGTGGCCATGTTAAGAAGAATCGCCTCTTGGAGAGACACGTGAGGCTCTTTCCGGCGGTTGTTAAACACAGTCGATTCGGTAAAAGTCGACTCGGCCGATGATTTACGGGGCGGATAGCTGACCTTTAAATCGCAACCGGCTTCCCCATGTCCCGTTCCCAAGCCAAGGCGCGGACCACTTGTCGCGTAATCGCGGGCAAAGTTACACGGCATCCACTTTCGTCGATGCCGAGTCGTCCATTGGAAGCGAAAGGTACGAGATACGCGAGATACAGGTCGAGCATGTATATTATTGTGTATTTGTCAGGCTGCGGCAACGGGGCCCTCCCATACCGAGTCCTCGCTCCTCCTCCACCTTCGCCTCCACCTTTTCCGTCTCCTTCCCAAACCCTTGCTCTCTCTCTCCCTCTCTCTCTCTCTCTCTCTCTCTCTTTCTCGTTTTCTCTGTCTCTCTGGATCTCTCGGCAGCGTTTCTCTCGCTCGGCTCTCTGCGCCGTACACAACCTGCATTCCCGTAAGTATAATTCCCGGCGCGTTGTTTGTATGCGCATGTAAATGCACGGGTATTGTGTTTGCCGATGCCACGCCACTACCGACGTCGACGGACGCTTTCCGCGGCGCTACAGAGGCGCTAAACGCCAACCCTACGCTACTCCCAGCTCCAAACTAACCACCCGTCCCTTTGCAAAACGCCGTTCCTTCGTTCTAACGTTTATTCTCGCTAGTTTTTGACCCGAGAACTGCCTGCTCGATCTCATCGACGTTTAAGTCATGTGAGGCGATGCAGCATAATTAATTTTATATTTATCGATTGAGACATATATCTCATGTATTTCTAAGACATAACATTCAGACAACTTCAACGAAAAGTCTTAAATATGATCGCGATCGTTAAACCCTAGATCTCTATGGAGCTGTTCAGAATGATCGTAGGCAATTATGGGTGACTGTATTGATTTCTTTAAAGTTGTAATCCTATAGAGCAATTACATCGGTACCTTGGATTAGACCAAGCGTTTGCAATATATGAACCCTGATATCTATAACATATGACCCGGTTACCGAGTAATCTATTTGATAATATAATAATTATATCTACTTTTATAATAATAAAGATTAAGATTTTTAACTTTTATATGTAAAGTATAATCGTTCTCCAGCGATGATAAGATCTTCTACCTTTCTTTCCACAATGTCTGAGATAAACTAATCAGATTTCATGCTGTATTTACTCTCTCCATAAAATTTACCTTATTATTAAAAGAAAGACTACTTTGAAATGAAACTACTACTGATTCGAGACATCTTAATAGTGGCCTTTTTGGTTGATTTTGATCCGTAGCCAAGAAAGGTTGCCGACGCGACGTCTAGACTAGAGTTTGCCTAAATCGCTGTACAAAAGAGTATGCTGGCAATCTAGTTGTCGGTTTGTTATCAAATCTGCGCTTGAAATCCGAGGTCAGGCAACAACGGAGCATTTTCTGGCAACGAATGGGCCAGTAAGGGGACACTGGCGCACTCCTCGCAGTGCACCGATAGCAGCCTCTCGGATCTCGCTCGTCTATTTCACGTTCTCCGGCGCGTTCGTTCCGAAAGGTCAGGGCTGATCTCTTTTCGCGACGCGTCGCGGCGGATTCCGCGCCGCAAATATCGCGGCGTATCGAATTCCCTCAACGATATCACCGCCGAGAGACCCGGCCAGCCTCGTGGCGCAGACTTAACACCAGCCACGTTGCCAGCTGAACGGTCCCGGGGCCCGACAACAGGAATGCCGTGTGTTAAAATGCCTTCTGCGGCCGTGTGTTCGAATCGTGTGCGCCTCGTGCGTCCCGCAGTCTGTGTGCGTGCCTGGCTTGTGAGTAGGATGCGTAAAACGTGCGTCTGCACTCGGCCTCTCTCTCTCTCTCTCTCTCTTTCTCTCTCTTGCTCCGTCTCCCTTGCTCCCTTTGGCCAGCCTCGGGCCCAGCATCACCTGTCTTCCCTCTCCGACTGGGCCCCTCAAGCCCCTCGCCCTTTTCCTCAGCCACCTACCTCTCCCCCTCGCCCACTCTTTCATTCTCCGCTTCTTTCTCCCGATCCCCCTGCCGGAAAGAAAGATAATAAAAAGAGAAGAGTCCCTCGAGAGTCCCTCCTAGGAGACTAGCTCGATTTCGAATCTTCGATTTTGCTCTCGACCGACACCGCTCTCTACTTCGGCCGTTTCGACCTGTTCAGCTACAGGGGTTGGGCCAGCTAGCGCGAACATTATTACGGTCATCGACTCTATCATTTTTTCATGGAGATCGGAATTTCCTTTTCGTTCTTAGCGTGTCCATTTCTGTCCATTTTGTTACCGGAGTTCGGCACGGTGTTGCAAATATTACTAGAATCTAGATAAGAGAGTGCAGAAGATTCATTGCTGACCCTGTGGTTTGTGTAGAAAGTTATGCATGGTATGACCATTAATCCTAGCGTAACTTGGTTTGTTAGCTCCGGTGTTCCTTTTCGTTTTGCTCCTTAAAACCTCGTACTTTTATAAGACGTATATATTCATTAACAACAATAATGATAAGATTGACGTATTTGTAGCTAATGTTCAAAATGGAAAACAGGTCCGCATGAATTGATCAGCTGTGTTTTTGTTTCTGTTATTGTAAAGATGGATGTCTACCTTTAGATATGAATCAATTAAATTAAATTAAACAACGCACATCGACTCTGTGATTTTTTCATAATTGCTGCCATTAGAACATATCTGTCGTTCGTAGATCATACATTTCCGCCCCCTCAACCAGCAGGGTTGGATAATATAGTCGTAACATTACTTCCATTAACACTGGGACAGTCGAACTCTTTGACGAATCATTTAATGAATCTCGTTATCAGACTATCTACTTTTTGGCGATTCATTTAAGATTCTCACGTGTTCCATTACGGTTTGTACCAAAGCTACCTTGTGATAAGTGCGCGCGTTAATAAATATGTTGCAAAAATTGATAAATTGGATTATAAATGACTACAAGCATACTCAATTACAGCCGAAAAGAGCCGACGTTCGAGATTGAACTGCACAATTTCGTTTAATAGCGATTTTATGCGATTGCCTCGCGGAGTGACCAATGGTTCCCGCTCTCTCCTTCCGATATCAAGGAGTGATTCGTCGCAGCTATCGCCGGGTTGTATCCAACCGTGGGATTCGAAGCACGGTTCCATTTCCGCCTGACAGAGGAATCGGGAGCAACAGGAAGAATCGTCTGGCGATAACGAGCGTCGCGTTCCTGGAGTTCTCTTCGTTGGATGCGGCGCGTTAGCGTGACCTGGCGCTCGTGTCTCGTTTTTAACGAGATACGCGAAACGTATCCGGCCGAAGAGAGCGGAGACAGCCCGCCGAGGAGGAACGTGCAATTTTTCAAAGCCGTAATTTCGGAAACGGAACGCCGCGGCCCCGGGGCACGTTCCGCGACGTTCTCCTCCGCTCTGATCAGCTCCGCTCCGCTCGGCGCCCGTTCTCTTCCCGCGAGTCCGCCGGGAATCGACTTCCATTTCCGAGCGAGCGAACGAACCAGTCAGCCGGGATTTCCACGTGGTTCACGGGGAGGCGCGTGCTTGCGTTTACGGTGGTTGCGGTTTTGCGGTTTGCGCGACAGGCGTCGTTCCGAGGCGTTGCCTACCGTGAGCCGCGCCGATAACTACACGCGGTACACACACTATCTTTTAGCGTGCGGCTGGCCTGCGTGCGGGAACGGTGGGCGATCGTTAAATGCCCGTGCGAGGAGAGAACATCGGACGGAGCGGTTCAATGGGCAATTTTTCACGAATCCGCCGCGTTCACGGAGAGAGCTCCCTGCGACGGCCGACGGCCGACGGCCGACGAGTCCCGATAACCCTGTAATTTTTAGCGGACGTCGGAGGCGAACGTCTTCGCTCCGGCCCCCGTCAACCAGCGACCAGACTATTCTCGGCAATGTTAAAAGCCGACGCTCGTTTAATTTCCTTTTTTCGTCCGCGAGCGGCGCATCCCACCCTTCCTCGCTCTGCACCTACTCCTTCGGGCCCGTTTCACCGCGCTACGAGCTAAACGTGCCCCGCGGGGGCCCGACGGACCAGACCCAAGCTCTTACCCTTGACCGATCTCCCTTCGGACGCGTCTTCTTCAACAGTGCTGCACCTAGCTCGGCTCTGCACCCTGCACTTGAATTTTGAAACAGCATCCGTCTAACCCTTCAACCATTGCCTTAATCCGTCTTCTGTCGACTTCGACATTGTTCTATTGATTTCGCTCTTTGCTTCATTGTTACACCGCAGATTGAACCCAGACAGGTTTATACCCGCTCCGACAAATAGCTCGACATACTCAGCTGATATTTGGATACGACAACTGAAAGTGACTCGACGGTCAAAGCAGCTACACTCATATGGGAGTTAGGTGATCAAAGCGTTCGCTTGCGGTCTCAGTTTCTAGCTTAATTTTGGCGCAGTTACGACATTCATCAATTTATATCGTCATCTTCGACCCTGCTGCGTCCTCAGTCTCTTGCATTTAATATGGTCATTTTTTAACCTGAAATGCAGAGTCAAGGGAGAGCATTGGCTAAGATGATTAGAAGACCTTCCGAAAACAAATCCTGGAATGAATTTGTAGAATTGTTAGAACAGATCTCTAATCATTTGCAACATATCTCTTCTTCTAGATTTTACATCAGCAAAAGAAATAATCCTCGCCAGGTGATTGTCAACTTCCAACAATTAGTTAACTATAATTAAGATCAATTATTAAATTAGTTGGCCACATAAATAGTAATTTAATAATTTATCTTAAAAATAGTTAACCAATTGTTGGACGTTGACAATAATCGTGAAAGGATTATTTACTCGGCTTGTATTACGACAAAGTTGTGCACGTTATGGATTATTCTACAATTGACGATTGTTTTATTGTAATCACCGAGGGTTATAACAAACTATCCTTTATCATAAATTATTATTATTGTTTCGGATCTATTTCAGTAAGACCAACACTCGCTACTATTAGGTTGGAAACTATGAAACGGGCGATTTTGTTGAGTCTGTGTTCAGCTGCGGCGCCCATTTCATAGTTTCCAACCCAATATATAAAACTCAAAAGGGGTTGTTTACAGGTGCACCATAGGATTAGAATTTTCCGAAAATATTGAGATCCGAAAGATCCGAGTTCCCGCGAGCTTGTCCCAATCGCGAGCAGGTTTCTCCGCGTGTCGTTAATTTCTCGGCGAGCGGTTCAACGACGCTCGAATTTTCCGCGACATATTTATCGATCCGTGAGCGTATCGTAAATCCACAGGCTTTCCGTTTCGTTGGCGGCCCGGTATGCCATTCGGTAACGCTTTCTCGGTGTCCGTGGCCGTAAAGTAGCCAAAGGTTAAGTCGCGTTATTGTCGTCGCGGCAAGTAACGACAATTTATTAGGATTATTATTCTGAACGGCGGATAGACGACGATCGGCGGATAATGATTTCGCGCGGAGGGGCGGAAGCTGTCGTACCTTTCACTCGCGACGACGAGAGACACGAATAATAGGCGACGTTCGCGCTCGTGTGCTCGCGCGAGCACACGTAACTCGTAAGTCCGTTCTACGAAAGGGATCCTCTCGCGCGTTGCGTTTCTACATTTGCGTTCGCGCGCGCGACATCCGACAGCGAATGAAATAGGATGAGAGAAAGAGAGAGAGAGGAACAGAATGAGAGAGAGAGAGAGTAGGAAAGTTGTCGAGGAGGAGAGAGCAGTAGAGGAAGACGGAGAGAGAGAGAGCTCGCGAGAGAGGCCCTCGACCTCGGAACACTGTTACGTGTCAGGTACCATAGCCATACGCGTGAATAAGTTATGGTCGGTCTGCCATATCCACGAGGCAGCACGCGTGCATCAGCCGCGCTCGGTCCAGCGCCGACTCTTCGCATCTACTCGCGCAGAAACGATCGTTTCCCAGTGCTCGCAGACGCCAGCCTTGCCTGTGATCTGCTTTTCCGAACAGGTGACAACCATAGCCAGTTGGTCGCCACGCTTTGCAACATGGTTGTTATGGTCGATCTTCGCGAGCGTGTAGATTTACCTGGAGTACGTCGCAAATAACATCGAAACTTCTACCGACCCACTTGCTACGCGCAGATCCTAAAGCGATACGGCCTGTCCGTAGATGATGGACGCGGCAGTATGATACAAGGAATCTCGTAGACCAGTAATTAAATGAATGAACGTGGCATGCGGGTCGCGTTAAAGCCCGGGGAATCAGCGGAATTTTCTAGTTGTTATAGCCCGTGTAACGAGCTGCTATAATTGCTACAAGAGAGCAAAGAAAAATGAACGAGCGTAACTTTCTCGCAAGCGACCGACCCGCCAATGATTATCATACAGGGTGAGGCACTTGAAACAACCGCCTGAATAACTCTGCAGATAGGATCGAATGCATCGGGATCGGACTAGCACGGATTGTGCCACGTTGACCCGACGCATTCTTTCCTTTGGAATTACTAAGGCGCTCCGTTCCACCGTTGCCCCTTTCGTCTTTAAAACGCAAAGTGAAACATACCTAAAGGCCCCGCCGATTAAATCGTTACCAGTCCGGTGTAATTTCGATAAGGCGAACAGTTAGAACGTCCGTGATACCTCGAGCCTCTCGTTTCGGGGACCTGCGATCAACGGGCACGCCGATATACACAGGCCGAGCGGAGGATCGGCCGGTCCCGTTGTTTTCATGGCGTCGACTGACGAAATCATCGTCGAAAAATTTGGTCGTGGGCAATGCGAAGAGGGACGCGAGCGAGACGAAGAGGACTCGAGGGGGCATCTTTGCGGCTCGCAGGACGAGAAGGAGAGGCCGGAGGATGCGAGGGTGTTCCAAGGACTCCCCATCGCGAACGGTGGCGCGAGTTATTTCTCCTGGACGTAATTCAAGCTGTGGGAGGGGGAGGAGTCCCCTGCTCGCTATAGGCACGGGATAGGTCCGGGATAGGCTCGGGGTACGCTCTCTGGCTCGCTCGCTCGCTCGCTCGCTCGCATTGTCCTGCGGTCTCGGGGCGCACCTTTGAGCTCCCGCATTCTGCGTAGCGTCACTTTATAATATTTACAGCCCTCCGCCAAATTCCTTCCGCGCCGTTTTATCTCGGTGACTGTTAGGGGAGGGTGGAGAAGGGCTGGCCCCTTCGTGGCCCGGGTCCTGGGCCCCAGCCCGGCGTGCCGCGTCGCCTCTCTCCGCTCTCCGATCGGGCCAGAGCGCAGCGGCACGGCCTTTGCTCGATTTTCTCCTCTTCTTCGATCCCTGGCTGCTGTCTTCGAGCGCGACGGGGAGAGAAACGGATTTCGGAGGCCCCGCCCGGGGAGCTGGCTGGATGGCTGGCTGGCTGGCTGGCCCAGGGAAGGAACAGGAAAAGAAGGAAACGAGAGAAAAAGGGAGAGCCGAGGTCCTAGCTAGCCCCGAGGGGCGAGACGGGCCCGATCGAGGCGAGAGAAGGCCGCTACGCCGCGCCGTGCTTCTCGCAACGCGCCGCAACGTGCCGCGAGGGGCCCACGAGCACCGGCCAGACGGAGGCGAGACGGAGGTGAGACGGAGGGGACCGAGGAGAAACGAGGGAAGCGATCGTGCATGCGTCTTCTATTTGTTAGGAGGGAGAGAGGCTTCGTCGGCTCGTAACCGCGGCCTCTTATAAGCCCCCCAATCGGACACATGAAAGCCAAAAGCCGAAACTTGTCGTTGATCTAGTGCTCCACCGGCCGCTTAACTAGGGCCCGATACCTTCGGATAAGCCCCCCCATCCTCCCCCACCCGGCCCTGCAGGCCCGAGACCTACCCATCGACGGTTCGACTGCGCAGTCCCGCCGTCATCTATTATATCCGCCAACCACCCTTTATCGGACCTCGAACCACCGACTATCGGCTACCATGACTCTTCTCTGCCCTCCTCCATTTCGCGACGATCCCGGTGATCAGGGGTGAACGTCGGTCCTCTTTACGATGAACGTTCGTCCTCTTCTCGACGACCTGTTACGTCCTTTCGACGCTATTGGTTCTTGATGCCGGCCCGAACCAAGTCCATCGAATTCCTTAGAAATTTTCATTCGCATATTTTTAACCCTTAACTATTATCGCCGATTTATGGAACTGCTAATAATTGATTGTAAGAAAACTTATTAAAAACAAGGAACGTTTTTAACTTGCTACTATTTAATCGAATTTGTATCCTTTCGTCATTTATCTGCAAAATACGATCAATTTATTCTGAATAGTTATGCAAAATTCTTTATGTCTTAATTAATTTTAATAGATGTGGTAGTTAAGAGTTAACATTAGGTTATTACGGAACAAGTTATTTCGACACGTTCAAATTACAATCATTGATATTATAAAGCTACATTTATAGATTCATTATCCAGTTTGTTTCATTGGATATGTGTTATAATAAAAATCGTTAATATACGTGTTATAACATGCGTGTTATTTGTGTGAAGGAACATAAAATAGCTGCTACCAGAGCTTCGTAAACCTAATGTAAAACTCGCTCTTCGAGTAATATTCTTGGATAAACAAGACATGTTTATTCAAAAAAACAACTGTTGTAATGGTAACTCGCGCATCCATGATATTCGTATATAACTGTAGAAATCTTTAGGCAATTTTACTTTACGAGAGAAACATCTTCAACAACAAAAATTTTAAGAAAACGGACTTCGAGATCTTCGTAGCCAGTGAAGTTGCAATAAAGTGTAGGTCTTAGAAAAAGGGCTGTACGTGTATGTACACGTAATGTACATTTGTACAACTACCATCTTCGTGATCAACATTGATCCTCTCCTCGATTCTATCTTCGAATGGCAGACTTTCAATTAGAAGCCAATTTCAACCGGGTCTATTCGAGCGAGCCGAGCGTTTCGAGATTCTCGTATCCACGGATCGCGAAAGAGTTAACGCACTAATAATTAAATAACCGCGATGTTAAGGGACGTTTCGGGGTTGGCGCTCGGCAGCGATCGCGTCAAGGAATTCTTCCGGGCGTGTTCCCGCTCGGGAGAGCGAGTTCCACCGGCCGGAGACAGCGTCGCCTCGCAATTAAGGGGATTAAGATACCGATCGGAGATCGCTCGGTGTCCCGTAATTTGCAATCAGCCGGTGGCCGAGCCGCGACAGCAATATCGGCGGGACATCCGCCGCGGAGAGACCAAATCGACGCGTCTCCTCTCGCGACGTCTTCCGAAGCTTCCACGAGGAGGAGTGGGGGGGAGGGGGAGGGGGGTTCCCGGGGGCCCTATCTCGTCATCTAGAAAAGCGGAGGGGCCCGTTCGCCGGGCGAAACTCGTCCAGCTCGTTCCATCGGTGCGTCGACGGAGAGACGAGCAAGGTCTCTCCTCCGAGTCTTCGGCATTGAGTCCCCCGGTTCGGTTCCGAAGGGAACCGATGGGAGAGAAGAAGTTTTCTCGGACAAGTCGGATTCATGGGAGCGTGCACGGAGCGAGCCACGAGGCTTTTAAAAGTTGGCAGCCAGCCGAGATTCAAAGGATCGTGTTGCAACGGTCTTCCTCAAGGCTTCTCGCGGCTTGCTGGTTGTACAGCGTACAGGCGTCCCGTAGGCGTCGAGCGTGTTAAACGCATTCCACCTTAGAGGTTACGCGTTGCGAAACCCGCGTGAGCGTTGCGTCTCGTTAGCCGCGATTCAGGCGTCCTTGCCTCAAGTTCGCGTCACGAGCATCCTGTCCGATAAGGAAAAAGATCGGCCACTTTGCGTGGCCGCGAATCTCTTGCCCGCGACCTCTCATTGATCCGGGAAACGAGCTATTCACAGACTTCGAGGAAACTCGCGGTTTCTCCGAATTCTCTCTATCCATTCAGCAAGATCTAAATGAATAGGTTTCACGTTTTGTAGGTCAGGCCATTCTTGATTAGTCACTATTTTTACCCTTTCCCTACGACGGATTATGCCGGCTTAATCTCGAGCCGCGCTGTGAAAAACGAAATATATCATCGGCGTGCATTTTTCAGATTTGTATCGGCGCGGTCGAAACACTGAACCGTACTACACACGTAACGATAATTGCTGACAACATCGAAAGGGTTGCGAGAGAGGTTCGGTGAAAAATACGTAGGCTTGTTCGAAAATAGCAAACTTACTCTGTGGTTTGCGTGGTAAACTTCGCACGTATTATTCTGCAACTGTTGCGAAAGAAGACAGAATTTGCAAGATAGAGCACCACGCGACCAAGGGTAGTGGAGTCATTTACTGTAGAGTGATTAATTGTCGTTCCTTTGTTTTCGAGCATAATAAACTTTATACTTATCGAATATATAATGAATACAGTAACCAACACCACTATACTAATTAACGCAATAAATCCTGGCTAGTCCGTTCCAATTTCATTTTTCGAATCTCTCCGACTTCCAGGAATATTCGGCGGGTGTTATCGCTGAACGGTTTAATGGAATAAAAGCTAGAAAGTTGAAACCGCGTTCGCGACGGTTGCCGAAGGACTAAAAATAATTTTCGTGTCCGACGGTTTCCGAAAAAAAATTGCACAACGGTTGTCCACACAAGTGGCGCAATTTCCACGAGTTTCTCTTTTTTCGGAGTCGCAGAAAAGGAGTCGCCGGCAATCGTGCTTATCTATCGGCTCTCCCGTCGAGCTACAATTCCGGCTGCAATTAATTACATCGGTTTTGTCGGAGGTATCTCGTAGGATTTATATTTACGACACACGTCGCCCCTCCCGAGGTCCTCGGCGGCCGTCTCGGTAGAAACAGGAACATCGGTAGAAACGGAATTTCGACGCGGGCATCAAGGTTGGAGTAGACGTTCGAAATGTCACCCGTCGTGCTAAAAACAAAAGAGGCGACACACGACGACGGCACGACCGGCCAGGTGTCTCTCTAGGCGCGTCTTACGCCTCTGCTCGTCCTGCGACCGTCTCTCGTCGAGAGAGACTCGTCTCGTCTTGCGACCGCCTTCGAACGAGGTCGCCTAACCGCGCGCGAGCGTCGGGGGAAAGTTCAATTTATGATGCTCGGTTTAGGCAGCAACCGTCTGCCTTGGAATCCCGCCGATAATCACCGTTAACGCGGCCCGAAAGGTCGCCGTGTGTATCGGGTCCGGACCTACTTGCAGCGAGCGGCCGATTTTAGGCGGACGCCCTCCCCACCCCACCGCGCCGCGCCGCGCCGCGACGTCGACGCTCGTCTTCGCCGGTTTCTATCTTCGCGAACTTCTAGCCGGCTATCTTCGATCTGGGGACATTAATTATACCGTCGTTTCGGTACTATCCGTGAGCGCGTCTTCTATTTCTGCGCGCGGACCACGCTCTCGAAGCCAGTCAACCATCGGCCGGTTTCGAGTGGCGCCATAAAAATCGAAACCGGAGAGGACAACCGGCGCAAAACGGTAAATCAGTGTCCGTTCTTTCGCGAGCGCGCGGCAACGATTCGATCGCTCAGCGACAGGACAGTCTGCGGTTTAATATCGTAAACGATCGTTTCGTCTCGCGTAATGAGCGGCTTCATGCTCGATGATCTAATGTTTTCGCACCGTGACCGGTATCGTCGGATCGGCGAATTTTCCATCCTCTTTCCCGATGCCGTAACGAGCTTCAGGTGCGGCGACGTTAACGTACGAAGCCGGCAAACGGCGAATCGGTTCTCCAGCCTTTTTTCCTGCGGCTTCTGGGCAGGTCTCGGGAAACGTGGAACGCCGGTTGCCGCGAGAGGAAACGATCGCCGCGGAATCGTTTCTATCTTCGCGAGACGACCGAGCTGCGTGGAAACGTCCAACGAGCAGTCGAAGCCAACCAAACGACTTCTACTTATTGCGTAATTCCGCGGTGACGAAGGCGAGCGGGATCGCGGCTCTAGACCATTTATATTGTATATAGTATATATATATATGTATATATATATATAAACGTACATAAACGTGCACACACGCGGGATCGGCGCGCACACCTCGACGGACCGGCAAGCCGCACGCACGTGCACAAACAAACGCGCTCGAAACTTTTTTCCTGGCCGCGCCACGCTCGTTTTCCTTTTGCTTCGTTTTAAACGAGTCTTTAAGATCGACAGATCTTTTTCGTGAATTCTGCGAGGCGGAGGCCGATTCTGCGCCGCTGGAAATTTCCTACCAGCGGAGCGGCTCGCTGCTACGCAGAGCCTCTGCTGTACGACAAGCTGATACTCCGGGATACTGGGTCTGATTGCGCGGAGGAGGATTGGCGCGGACGCGATTGCGCCAGTTAGCTGTGGACACCGACTTCCGGCGAATTCCTCCGGAGAACGGCCATCGAAGTTGACTGACCAGGGTCACCGAGTTTCTCGAAAAACCCTGTCGACACCGTGAGAAACTAGCCTCGATGACGCGAACGGTTCGAAGCAAAAATACTAGCCGATTAACCTACCCCTTTTCTGCTTTCTGTTCCTGGTAATTGGTAGTGCATGCTCATCAATGGTTCATCAGGACAGTTCCCGGTAACGTTTACCATCAAGTCTGTTAATGTAGTGACATTTATATATATGTAATTATCTATAATATGTATAACTGTGTCAAGCTGTCATGCACAGGAATGTGCGTGTCGCTAATAATCCTGTATGGGATCTTATAGCGTAATGAACAAGAAATGGTTCGGAGGATTTCTGCAATAATTTTGAAATATTAGACAGTCTGAGAGCTCGCATGCAGTTTTTATACACTCGAAACGCCTTTTATATAAGAATTATTTCCTCTAGATTTTAATCAGACTGTGAATTTTTATAGAATTTGTCACTTTCAACAAACATTACTTTCATAAACGAAAAAAATCCCTTGCAATAAAATATATATATATATATAAAATATCCATAATCCAGTTGCGAGGAGTGTCTTTAATACCACGTTCATCGAACGCTAAATTTATAATCATTAATTTATAATTATTGACGTTACAAAAATACGTTTAAGGGGTATTTATTCAATAAATTTATTTTAGAGTACATAACCCTCCAATGGCGAGGTATTGATACTATCTGGTTTGATTTTTTATTGCTCCAGGCTTTAAAAAAACTTAGATAAATTCTGGAATACTTATTGATATTTCCACTTTAATACGTAATTAATAATTAAGTTATTTTAGGTGTCAAAAATTCAAATGAATATATTACCGTTACTTTTATAAGACATAATGTACCTGATTCTAGTACTCCGTAATGCTAGCGTTAAACAACCAGGTTGCGGCGACGGGTTGACGGTACTAAAAGTTGTCAACAAAACAATTTATTATATACTTTCGCAACCCTGTAGCAATATTAGCCACCGATTTAAAACAACTTCTCCGTTCACGGACCTGCGCGAATCGTTGCAGCGTGAATTTCCAACGTCGCGTCGTATCAACCGTGCGCGAGTAGAATGGGCTTATAGAAGCGCGTTAACTGATAACGCAGAGGGCATCCTGGTGGGTGCCCGTTTTCTCCGGTGGATGCTGTATCGCAATAGGACGTCGGATCAGGTCGGGCCGGGTCGGGCTGGGCGTAAATTACCGTCGATGGCACGACCTCGAGGCTCCTACTCGGACGAGAGTAGGCAGTAGCTGGACGATCGAGCCACGATCGAGATAACGGGGCTTAAACGTACCTAAGGCGTTTCGTCTACCACGACGACGCACCAAAGTGGAGCTCTCAAGGTCGGTTCTACACGTAGGGGTTACTCGGCATCGATAACTTCGCCTCGATACCGATGAACTTGCTTTTCGAACCGACGCTTTCGACGGTCCACCCTGCTCAGAGATTTCCACTGGATTATCTCCCAGCTAGAATGCCATCTAACCGCAAAGCGTAATTCAAATACTGTAAATAAATAACTCCAAAAATTAATAGATAAACTCTTGTAATTTCGAATAATGTAGTTAGAATTGAAATTCTGCACATGTGCCTTTATGTTGAACAATTTTTAGGTCTTTGATAGAAGATAAGGGAGACAAAATAAATTTTAATAATACGGATATAGTAAATATAAAACTGTGTAAATCATAGTAATTACACTGAATATAATACACTGCAACTGACTCATGGCAGTATGAAGATCGCTTACGGGTAAAAACTGAGTGGATACGCAGATACACTATCAGTGACGAAAGACGAAGTGACACGTAATGATGAACCTTAACCCCTTGACGATTTTATTCGATTGTAATAGTTTCTTAGAAGGAGAAGCGAAGTTATATTTATCGTGTGCCTACTTTTTCTCGAGTGCTTAAATATTGGCATCAAATGAACAGAACTTTATTCTGTTGACATAGCAATGAACCTGCCATGCGAGTCATTTCGCCCAGTTTCGCATTATAATAGCTCTTTTTTAAGCAAATCGAGCATACATTAAAATAAAATTAGCGACGTGACTGAATCAATTCTTAAAAACAACACGCGTCGGTTGTTTTGATTACACGACAAGTTTAATGCTAAAAGAACGGGGTAACATTGACAATGAACAAGTTATCGCTAGAAATCTTCTCACGAGTTAAGTTCGCTGAAGTAGGGTAAGGGTTATCCGGAAGAAGCAACGAGCTGAAGAAGAAGCAGCTCGATCTTAAGGTAAAACTGCACTTTTATCGACTTTCTTTAATCGTCGACTACAACGATTGAAAACCAAAGTCGAACGTACTGTATTTGCATCGATCTTTTCGATCGGCCCGGGCACCTGTCTGCCCTATGGAACGATTCTTCCGCCAATCCATCATCGCCGACAGATCAAACCGATTGGAAAAGGGAACGCATAGATCGACGCGACGGCGAGTCGCGGTGTCGCAAGAGGAAGCAACAACGTCGACAGCGGCGGTATCTCGCAACGGCGTTCGGTCGCATTAGAGAACCGCGTTGCTTGGAAGGTGAACTACATATTATTCCACGGCGGACCCAGAAACCGTGGAAAACAGACGCCGAAAAAAAGTCTGCCAGAAAAGAAGGAGGCGAGAGAGTAGTCACAGATTCGAAGGTATATATCGGAGTGTCTAAAACCGGTACGAGAGAGCGGCGGAGAGCGGCGATCGCGTATCGAACGAGGACGGCGCGGCGCGGCCGGAGCCGAGAGTCCGGGGAAGGAAAGAGAGAGAGAGAGAGAGAGAGAGAGCGAAAAAAGAAGTAGAAAAAATGAAACCTGAATTTTCGATCGGCGATCGTCGTAGATCGAGATAAAGCCGGAGGTAAACGGAAGCCAGGCGACACTGGTTCGTGGCCAGGCTTTCGGCCGGAGCTGTTAAGAAGTTGGGAGCGGCTCCGTGACAGAACTGGTCTTAGAACGGCGCGGACCTCCGAGACCTTCCTCGGGGACTACCGCGACCTGTGCTTCAGCCATTCGCAGCAAAGGTCCGCTGTTTAACCCCTGCTAATGACTTCGCCGAGACGTCAGGAACCAGTGCCAGAGTTGACAGTTTTTAACGTTTCATTACCAGATTTTGTACGCTTATAATAAAATTGGAGAGGTGCCGTTTTAAACAGGGAAAAGGTTAAAAGACATTAACACTTCGAGGTTAGCACTTATTGTAAGGACACTCTTGTCTGCAGACTGCATTTCCCCTGTCGTCGTCGACACCTCCGCGCAGTGGTCGATTTATGTAACACGAGAGGTTATCCAAATGTAGAATTAGTCTCGATGAACTAACGATTAATCGTATTTAATTGAATTTAACTCCTAATTATCGCAATTCGTACGATTCTTTCGTATACGTTAACAAGCGGTCTGTCAATTTTACATTAATTTTCAACTTATATTAATTAGTCGACGTGTTAAATGCCGAAGATCAGCCACAAGAATTCTCACCATATCAAAGTAATCTAACTACTGAGTCTGAAGCTAGATCTTAAAATTATAATTAGAGATTAGAGATTAGATATACAAGCTAGGGAATTAAAATTTTAAGATTTATTTTGAAATTGACTCTGTTGCATTATAAAGATTCACCGTTATGAAATAGGAATTAATAAGATATTTTATTCACGTATTCTAGACGATTACCTTATACCATGAGAAAAGATAAATAATTCGAAAGAAATGCCACTTTGGATATAAGGTGTCGTCGTATCGGCGAAATTCGATTGGAAAGGGTTAATAGTGAGCCTCAGAGACGAATTATAAGTCATGACATGTCCCAGCCTGGAATCAGTCGTAGTTACCACCCACTCCGCCCCCCAGAAACCCCGTACTCCCCGGACCCCTGCTGTACCAGCGATAATAAATGTTTCTTTCGCCTCGCACCGGTGTAAATTATGCAAAAGTTAACGCGTCGCGGTGAGTTCTAGGTTGACCGCCTGGTTGCAAAACCGTCTAGCGTCTTTTTCAAGAATTTATGAAGAGCCTCTCTCTCTCTCTCTGGCGGCGCGCGCGCCAGAGCGAGAGAGGACGAAGAAGAAAGAGAGAGAGAGAGAGAGAGAGAGAGAGAGAGAGAGCTGCAACGGCCCGAGAGCGGGTTTTATGGTGATCGTAAAGTTTTAACTATATTCGAGAGAACAGTATCGGGATAGTCGGGAAAATGAATCGCGCGTTTACGCGGACGATCGAGGCGGCGCGTAACGCGTAACGCGTCGAACGATCAATTTATATCTGTTTCGCCGGCGTCGTTGGTCCGTTTATCGAGTTTATTTATCTGCGCGCGGTGAGGATTCGGCCCCCGGGGGCCCGGGGTCTGCCCTCGAAAGAGTTCGCCGGTCGGAGAGAGGATCGAGAGAGGGAGCCGGTTCGAGGAGATCGATCGATCTCTCTCACGGTGCGCCCGGGCCCGGCAGCCGCCGATTCCGGATTCCGCGAATCAATTTTCCCCGATCATATCCCGGCGATGGTCTCGCGGCGGCCACGCGGAATGAACTCGTTCGATGGGTACGAGAGGGTGCCGGAGGTATTTACGTGCGCCGGTGTGCGCCGCACGAAAGCCACAAGGTCGGGCCGCATTAATAAAACAAACACAATGTACGACGCAATTCTGCATACAAGTAGGCTGTCCGTCCCCGAGGCGACGGTTTCCACGTACGATCGACAGCTACAATCTCGAGAACGCCGGACACACCGCTCGTCCGAGCATCGTCGTTGTCTCTATCCCCTGTCTGCTCGAGCCAGCCTGCCTACCTGCCTCGTCTCGCCTCGCCTCGCCTCGCCTCGTCTCGCCTCGCCTCGTCTCGCCTCGCCTCGTCTCGCCTCACCACGCATCGCCTTGCTCTTACTCTCCTTCTCCGTCTACTAGCTTGCCTTTTCCGCTCACCGGCTTCCGCCAAACCTTCACGATTGCCTCGGTTGCCTTTCTTGAACCGATGTCCAAATGATCGCGGCGCGAAATTCGGAAAACTCCTTTGCTTAAGCTAGCTTGATGCTGGCACCCTGTGCGCAGTGGTAGCAATCTCGATGTCGCTGGAAGTCGAAAGGCTGAAACTTGTGCAACCTACGATCTAGAAAATCTAGGTCGTTGGTAAACATAGTTCAATATTGTGGGTTATGATAGCAAATTGATAACTGCTGGCTAGGATGGCTTCAGCAGGCTTAAAATAGTTCAATTGTGGACCTTGATAAAGAATCGCTAGCTACTGGGTAAGATAGCTTCGGGAGGCGTCGCTTCGATGCTCTTAACTTGAACAGATCCAGGATAACGTCTTCCAGGACAGCATTTCCTTATTTAAATCTAGTAGCATCAATGATTATAATGATTTACTATCAGTAATATTTGCATTTCCAATTCTTCGTTGGTCTCTTGGCATTAACAGGCACAGAACTAAGTCTTACAGAATAATTTTCGCTTATTTGAATATAACACCAATGATCGGAATGACATATTACTCACTACTGATCGTTGAATGTAAGCCTGCTCTATGCCGTGGAAGAGGAAGAAGTAATTTATATTTGCATAAATACATTCACCAACGGAGCCATAGTTATTAAGTTAATAGTTAACTTTCAGACAGCGCGGTGACAACATATTTTTAAACATATTTCTTCCAGTCTTGTTGGCCTTTCTACTTTCAACTCAGTTATCTGAGCCTTTAGTGAAAATTTAAAAAATGCCTGATATACTAACTTATACGCATGCTTAAAATTTTATTAAAATTGGTTGACCTTAACGAAATAGGGATCCCGAAAATCTTTCAGTTTTAGCGTGCATTTTAATTAACGAGATCTACAAAATTCATTTCTTAAATTTTCGCTATAGGTTCAGATAAAAAATTAAAGAACATTAGTTCTTTTTTAATTTTGCATCATTTCGAATAATAGCACAATTAAAAAAAGTGTTATAGTCATTGTCTAGTAGACTAATCCGTCTATGATATAAAAAGATTCAGTTCATTATGTCCAGTTTAGAAAAATTATACCACTTTTCAAGTATCCTTAACCCCTTGCCATTCCATTTACTTCATAGTTGCAACGACTAGAAGTTTCCCAAATGTAATATTTTTAAAGAGGAAGAAAGACAATTTAGATTTGTCGCGTGTCTACAGTCGCTTTAATGTTTGAAGATTCATGACAAGAAATTAAAATTTTACTCAAATTAAAACAACGGAATGGCATTCACACTAAATAAATTATTACTAGAAATTTTCGTCGCGTGCCAGATTAGTCAAAGTATGGCAAGGGATTAACTATACAGCCACCGCTGTAGTTCTTCGATCAGGGAGCTTCGTTGCTCTTTATTCTAACGGATCCAGGACAATGTCTCACAAGACAGTTTTTGCTTACTTGACTATAGCATCGAAGATTACAACGACTTGCAGTTCACACGTTTCCTTGCAATAAGAATGCATTAGATACGTAATAGTCAGTCTAGACTAGGCAATGGCAAATTTGTAGCCTGAGCTGAGCGATATAGTGGCCGACTGCGAATGAGCACGCAGAAATCCGCGTTTTCGTCGCGAGCGGAAAAAACAAAGCTGGACTAACGGTGGTCGAGCAACAGAAGGAATCGCATCGCATCGCGATGCGTCGCGTATCAACGCGCTCGGCCGCTCCATCGCCATCCCGTCCAGCTACCGGTTCCAATTAGCGCGGCGATTTTTGCGCGCGAGCATCCGCCGCTCCGGAGTCGTTTCGAGATCCATTTATAGGAGACGCCACACCGCGTTATTATCCAATGCATTTGTAATGGCTGACTCTCTCTTTCTCTATCTCCCTGCTCCCTCCGCTCTTTACTCTCGACCAGGCAGAGGTCCTCTAATGAATGGCTCGGACGCGAGACGTTCCCGGGACCCGTGGAAACGTCCGATATCGTCTTCCACCCTTTTTACCGGACGTCCCCGTTCACCCACGCTCTGCATCCCAGATGAGAACTCGGGGAAAGAATCTATTCGCCGTTCTTCGGGATCTCTTGCACTTTGCTCGTTGCCCAACAGAAATTCACTTTGCAGCGCGCTTAATTATTTCTGCGTCGCGTTCCTCGATACATGGTTCACGGCTTCCATTGTCCTAGACTGTGACTTATGCTCATTCGAAATCCTCTTTTGAAGCAAATGTTTTATACCCAATCTTCTCCGCTACCGATGCTTTATCCGCAGTTTGACACCGAGCAATCATTTAATTGATCGAAAGAACGAAAAGCTTGTCGGGTCTAGAAGCGCGGCGTGACTCAGCCTTGTTCCTCAATTAGCTTTCAGGTGACTAACTGCAGACAGTTTGGGGAATCGAAGGCCAGTACAGAGCACTGTCGCCCAAGAAAATTTCCCATGGTTCGCGTCCGACAGTGGCTAAGGCCTTCCCAAGGCTCCCGTAGGCGTAGCTTTTCCAGTTCTTGCGATTTTTATTGTCCGTCGTCGTCGCCGCAGGCCCTGGGCACGATGCCCAAGGTACCCAACATACTACCGAACGTACAAGACTCGCCTGGCAAAATCCTGTCGTCCCGCAGTTACCAGCAGAAACCCAACAAAGCGGCAGTTTCAGTCGCAGAAACGAAAAGAAGCCTCGGCTCGCTCGTTTTCTCCGGTGTCTACGACGATCTGGTTCTGTCGATGATGTAACGTTGGCTCGAAATGTCGTCGGCCTTCCAGGCATTCGTTCCCTCTAGTCTACGGCGGAATCCGAGGATCGAGTCTCTTTCCCTTCGCTCCTTCGTCCCTGGCACGTTTCCTCGACGTTTCGTAAGCTCGGATTCCGAGGTGCCCTCTTCTTCGGCTTCTTCCTCGTGTTTCGCGCGACTCCCGGCTCGTGGATCCACAAAAAACTTCCTCGAAAATGATCCAAAGTCAACAGACTTGCAAATCCTAAGTCGTTGCATAGCAGGTGCTCTTGCTCCCCGGTAGTCGATCAAGAGCGATCGGAAGCTCCGAGATCGCAAGCTACCGAGCCTCTGCAATTAGGGACTGGAGATGAAGAATCGAAGCTGGAGAATATGTCGATGACGTCGCGCATTGCAACACGTGGCAATGGCTTGCATCGAAGATCCTTGACTGCTCCACCGTAGCGTAAAACAGTCTTGTTTGGACGCTGCGTATCATATACATTTGCGACACTAAGCTCGGAATGTTGACCAGACTCGAAGTCTGGATCATAAGTTCATTCAAGACTAGCGTGCATTGATGACCCAGAGCGACGAACGGCTTGGGTCTAGTCTCGACATTAACCAGAACGTCTACCGAAACTCTCTCGTCAGAACTGTTCATACTTTCTCTTTCCACTTCGACCATTCAAATCGCACCCCTAGAATTTAAGATATACTTCACACCTACAACGAGCGAGAATCGTTCTTCTATCATAGCTCAAACAGTACAGATCATTCTTCTTTCGCCTTTTCAACAGTTTACATCATATACATTCTTGTGACAATGTGCAACAGTCTTCTTTCATCTTTCATCATTTCTTCTCACATTTTCACAGTAGTATATACCATGTAGCCGCTAAGTTTTGCATAGGTACTGTCATTCGTCTGTTATTCAATATTAAATTTAGTTTAGAATTCTTTATCCACTACATCATCAGAACTCAATCATTGGCTAGTGTTTTAATTAATCGCGGCGAACGCAACGAATATGGGAAGGAGCTGATGCACCGACCTTTGCCGTAGACTGTATCAGTTGGAAACACGATGTAACCAGCCCCCGAAGATAGAGATTAGGGATCTTTTCCTCGAGCGAGTCGCAACTCGCTCGTCGGACGATTCTTTAAGGCACGAGGTGTGCACACCGACGATGTGGACGGATGGACGTTGCGACACGAGCCGCGTAGCTCGCATGGATGGCGGCCATCCTTGACAACTGCCTCTTGGCTCATTCCAACCACGGTAAAACTCTCCGTACGAGACCGCACACGCCCGAACGGCCGACCAACTGACTGACTAACTCGACGGGATTGTCGTGTGGGCTGTCCGGTAACCGCGTCGTTAGTTAGCCGCTCAAGCATCCGCGGAAAAATTGTTCTTTCCGTCGCACCCTCCCTTAAATCCGCCCGTTGACGATCGCCTAGCATCTCCGGAAACAGCTGCGCTAATTACCGTGCCCGCTTTCAGCAATCTGCATCGTCAATTCTGACAAAGTTTCTTACTGTTATCTAAAAGGATCCGAAGACACTGTCTAGTAATTTCCTTGGCGATTTGTCGGCATCTCCAGAAGCAGGTGCGCTAATTACTGCACCTGCTTCAATGGAAGTACGTCGACTATTCTGTCGGAACAATGATAAATGTAAACATACGGTCCCCTCTGAAAGCGTTAGGACAATTACAGAAAATTAAATGAATTTAAGAAATCTATAAGGAATTTTTAACATTTCGTTAATCGATTTCAAAGTTAATTGTATTAAACTGTAACAAGTACATGTATCTATATCGTGTTTTTACGTTAAGATAAAATTAAATTTTCTTTTCGACTAATTTCACTAATTTCGGCATCCGTTTTTTAGTTTATCTATTATTTCTTATCCTATTCGGTTCTACACATTTTTTACTGTGTCCCACATGTTTTGTAAACATTTTGTATTAAATGAATTCAAGATACGTTTTCAGGGAACGAAATGAACTTAATATATACTGTCGTATTATTTAATACTAAACGTAAAACATTACCTAAACTGAATGAAAAATTATAATTTGTATTAAATCGACAGGTGTCCTAATACTTTTGGAAGGTTGTATAACACCTCGAAAAATATTTGATGTGGAAGCACCGAGTACGAAATAAAATAGATGAAACTCGCGTAGTAAGAAAAATTGTTTTTGCTTACTAGATGTCACTACACATATATTTGTATAACGCATAAAACAATAATTAAAACAATCTGAATGTTCGAACTAGATCTATGGGGTGTGGCAGCTAAGAGCTACATAACTAAGCTAGAAGCGTAGCAACAAATCATTCTCGGCATCGTAATTAATGCACCGCCGTATGCGCGCAACGACGAACGTGAAGATTTAAAAACGAAAACCGTAACGCAATAAATAGTACGTTTGCGTGCAATATATAAGGAAATTTACCAAATGTCCTCACCGAACAAATACCAAAGTTTATTCGAGATATAGTAAAAAGAAATTCTACATTATCCCGTGACCATTTAATTGCTTTCAAGGCCCTTTCGGGATTGCAATGGCAGGTCACTGAACTCCACTCGAAAAGTGACCACCGCGGATCGTTTCCTGTCACGCCAGCTGCGTGGGCAAGAGACAATTACGAGCTTCTAATATTAGCAGATGTAATTTCGATGCTGAAACTGATCAGCCTGTTGAAAGTGACAACTGGTAACGGATGCGAGAAAAAGCTGACGAGCAGAAGATACGACAAGAAAATTCAAGCTGCCGTCGCGCGTTCAATGCTATTTAATTGCAGGTGACAGAGATGAACACTTCGCGATTCCCACGCAATTTTGCGGTAGGCGTATCTGCGGCTCTTCTGGCAGCGGTGGACACGGAGCTGGTGACACCCTACGAAAGCAAAACGAGGGAATCGAAGGATCGTGGAGCATCTCCTAATCCGCCGACGAGTTCGATCGAGAAAACTGCGATCGTCCGCCGATGCGGGGAATAAATGCAACCGGTTCGAGATACGCAACGCGCAAGATCGCGACTAACAAGAGGAATTTTATTTATCCGGAGAATGGCCACCGCTATTTTTCGGGTACCCTTCGATCCGTACCGTTAGCGCGGTCCGTCTACGACTCGCATGGCCCAATTATGCTCGAGCGGAGCCGGACAGCGCGCGTAGCGTCGTCGAAAAGCAAGGTCGAGACCGCGTGTGTTCACCTGCTCGGTTATTGTCTATCTGCGGCCCGATCTTCCCGGCGCGGCCGTTTTTGCGCTGGCTGTCAACTAATTAGCCCTCGCTCCGAAATATGGATCGGTCACGCGCGATCCTTCTCGCCGCGTTACGCCGGTTACACGGACAGTTACACGGTCGCTCGCTCGTTTCCGCGCGGCGAGCTTGCACCTGGCGCGATAGCCGCCGGACTTCGACTCGGCCAGGTACGTCGGGGTCCGTGGAATATTCAAACTTCCATCGACCCCGGTCAACCCCGTGGATTTACTACCGAGATTCCGCTAATTTTACGCTCCCATCGGCCCGGAACTTAGCTCGTTCCCGCACCGAAAGCAGACCTCCGGAGACCCCGGAGCTTTTCTCGTTCGAACTCGTAAAAGTTTCGCGCGGCTCCCGAATATCCAATGGCCGACGATTTATCAATCACTGAGAAGGTTGAAGAGGTTTCTTGGAGTCGGGGTGTGGTAGACCGTTCCTCGTCAGTGTGTCGACTCGATACCAAGGGACTAATTGGGGGATCATCCTAATTGGTGGAGTAACCTCGTGGAGAAATGCCATAATAAGTTCCGAAAAAGATAGTATCTGAACAGATAGTATCTCAAATACTGTGCTACAATTTACTTGCTCAAATAGGACAGTCGAACTAGTTAGTTTGAAGTGACCAATTTCTGTGACTTGCCTTCGGGCATAATTAATTTTATATGTATCCGAAGCAAACATACTAAATCTATTGATTCTTCTATTTTGTTTATAATTCAATTAAATGTTTTAATAAGTCTTGCGGGATACATATAAAATTCATTGTTTAATAACAAAATTTAATATGTCTCATTCGATAAATATAATTGTTTATTTTTAAATAAAACGGTATAACCGATCACTATAACTGTATATTCTTTAACAAACAAATTTAATGTCTTACTCGATATATGAAAAGTTGATTATAGCCGAAAACGTACCAAAGGCACAGTAATTGACCAGCCCACAATAACAGAATTCACTGCTTTACTTTAATGATGGTACAGAAGATTATTCAGCTACCACAAAAGTTGTATGACTCTAATGATATCGCACTATACACAACAGACACCTTCGAATCACAGAAAACACCAGTATTGACGATACGACCATCCTGTTAGCAAACTCGAAACCAAGTAAGGCCTCTAAGCAACTGCAGAGTCAACTAAACCTGTTACGAAACTGGTTCAATAAGTGGACAATTAAAATTAACTGCGACAAAACTATTAAAATCACTTTTACCACCCAGACATATCGAGTCCCCACAAATAACAGCCGATAACAATCCTGTGTCCACGAAAATCGTTGATAAGATAATATCTTAGTCCGAATCTTGATGGAAAGCTCACATGGCGAGCATAGAAAATAACTATAATTTATAGACTAAAGAGAGGTTCTGCTACCTGAATAGCTCTAAGACTTGAATGCTGTTTCCAGAGGAGAACACAATAGCCAAGCGAAGGACTTCAATTGGGGCAGCTCTCGCGCTGAACATAATAATACACCAATGCCTGTTTACTGCCTCGACTGTACCCATATATTGTCAGATCTCGGATTAATGATCCTCGCGGAACTTCGAACAACAGCAGAGCTCTTGTTTGTATATATGATCATTAATCAGCTGATCACATCTTCTGAAGTTCTGCGATTGCTAAACTTTCATACTCCTATGCGTCCTTTCATAAACCATCTTCTTTTTGTTCTTTCGACTCACTGGACTACATTTGGTTAATGTAAGTGCCTAAATTGCGTACACACAGTCGGAAAATTCTAATATAGACGTTTGCAACAAATGAACTCAGGCACTTGACTCAAATATTGTAATTACGATTACGATTATTTGGTTTGATTTTGTAACTCACTTTTCGTAAAGTATCGCATGATAGCCGACGACACCACAGTGGTGTAACGCGCAAACGTATAAGACATAAAAATGTTACATTTATTTACATATGTATAACTTCGAAATTTCATGAAAATAGGTGCACAGGTTTAAAAACTCATGAGAAGTAACGATGGGATTAGTAAAATTTGACAGTTTATAATTGCCCGATAATCTTTCCGGATAAAGGCGAGAAGTCAAGTAATCTGAATCAGTGCTGTCGGCGCAAAGCGAAGAAATTTTTGCGAAACGTGCGTAAGTACTAAATAAATAATTATAATAGTCATTGCTGTTGTAGTCGCTAACTGAAACTTATTTTTCTTTAGATATAAATTTACTCCGCGTATCCAGTAAATAATTATAATTGTTACGAAATAGGTTATATAATTTGATCAAGATCTTATTTTACAGACCATTTTACTTGATTTATTATTATAGAGCTAACTGAAAAGCATCGAGAAATGATTCCAAGAAACAAGACAGCAGCGGTGGAGCTATTTCAATGGGGACAGCGTTCGCAGTCGAAATAATAATTTCTTTTTCGTGGGTCGGAAAGCGTAGCTAGTTGAGAAGCTTCGGAAAGCTGGTTATGGAAGACAAGACGGTAGTCGCGGAGCGATTTGAATCGTAGCAGCGTTAGCAAGCGGGTCAGAGCGTGGCGGTGTTTTGTAAGTCGGGGACCTTTGGCCGCGCGCACAAAATACCGCATAAATTTCAACGACACTCTTTTTACGACGCCGGAACGAGTCCAGCTCGCAGGAAACCTCGGCCGACGACGTTCACTCGGCCGTGGTTGTCGCGCGCGGTTCCTCCGACACCTGTGTTCACCTGGTATCGGACACGCACACGCGTCTAAATACCGAACGTTGGCACACCGTTCACTTCTTTGCTGGCCGCGGTGATCCGGCCGCGAAAAACGAGCCGAGCGTTCGTCGCGCGAAGGCGCGCGCGTATAGAAGAGCGAAATTTTCGAGCAAAAGGGCGGTCGAAGGAACGCTTCGGCTTCCGGAAACGGTCTCGCAAGGTGCTCGTAGTCGTTCGGGTCTCGTCACGTGTCGCTTGTCAACGGTAGCCTTGGCATAGGCAGCGCACGCGAGCAGCGTTAACGTCTGAAACGTTCGGAGATACGTAATTACGCAGCTAATAAGTATCGCTCGCTGTCCCGGCTCGTATCCTTCGCTGCGATTGCTACTATTAGGCGCAGCGTTAGCGGCCAACCGTAATTTCAGCACGCTTGCGACTCGAATGTCTGCTAACCGGCAACCGATTATTACGCCATCGTTCGGAATATCGTTAGCGCGTCGCGCGATAAGCGCGATCGCCGTTTATCTAGGCTTAGAATCGCCTCGCGAGCGGCCCGCTTGTCGCCCGCGCTTTTCCAGCCGTGGATTCCGCGAGATTTCTCGAGCGGCGTGATCGATGGCCGAGAGGAAACCGAGATCGCGATACACATTAAAGCGCGAGACCGTTTCCTATCGCGCGGGATTTTACGTTCCGATCGGCGGCAAGACGCGGGGCCGCATCGAGAGGGGGCACGAGGATATGCAGATCGTATGCAAATCTCGCCGCGAGACAAGCACAACCTGTGTCGCGTCGCGTCGCGTCGCGTCGCGTCGCTGCGTTGCACCGTCGCGTTGCACCGACGCGCTGCACCGTCGCGTTGCGCCGCAGAAAAGCGAAAAAACCGAGGCAAGGATCGCAGGGATTCGCGGAACGATCCAAAGTCAACGATGTCGGGACTTTTCGGGATCGATGGCTGGTCCCGTTCCGCTTCGTCCCGTTCCGCTCCGTCCCGTCCCACTTCCACCCGCCTGTTCCCGGCCCGCAGCTGCGGGAGGAGAATGCGCGCCGCGCAAAAAACGCATTTGCACAAGCCGCGTTTTCGATCGGTCGACTTCCACGGATCGTAATCTTGTTATCCGGCCGCGCGAACGTAATTTATGACGGCCTTTTTTTCCCCGCACAGCCGTGTTTACCGCGACGCTGATATCTCCTTGGACGCCTGTCCGAGCAAAGTTGAACGAGCTTCGCCTGTTCGCCTGCGAAAAACGGAAATCCTCGGCGCTCCTCTTATTGGATAATCGCGGACATTCTTCATCCCGGACGATTGCTGTCTGCCTCTCGAAAATGCGACCCGAGAGACGCGTTGATAGTCGCAATAGCTGGTCCGTTCGCCTCCTGTACACGCTCGTGCCATCAATCTCGAGTGATTACGCCGTGCGCGTCTTTATGCAAAGCGTAAATTTTCTACAGTCGTTCCACTTGGACTTTCTTCCGATTGTATGCGAACAAACCGAATCGAGAAGGTTGCCCGACTAACGCGAAAGTTAAAAGTGATCAAAACATCGGCCGAGAAAAAAAAAAGGAACACGTTAAAGTAAAATGCAAAGCGGCAGCATTTGAATGACCGCGGAGATTGACGACACGTATATGCGGCTGAATGAATACTTTATGACCAGACTGTGGATCTTTATGCATTTATGACGCGCAAAAAGTTTCAAGAAACGTTGACCTAAAAAAGTTCAACAGAATCTAACGCAATTTTTGAACCGATCGCCACCGCGCCAGAAATTGAAATGCTATGAAATCATTGCTAATTGCGTAATAGACTCCTTGTTCTCGGATATAATTAATTTCGCATTTATCGAACAAGATTTATTCAATTTTCTTATTCAAAAATAAATAATTCTATTTATCGAATGAGACATATTACATTCTTTTAATCAAGAATAAAAGAAACGATTCAACGTTATGTCCAATAAATATAAAATTAATTATTCCCGGAAACAAGCTAGAGGCACAGCAATTGGTTACTCTAGCGGATGAACAAATTAGATGGCAGAGTTCATCGACTTGAACGACGTCCTCATAGATGTAGATAAAAAAAGGATTGTCTACGAAGCCGGCAGGATTTTCCAAGAGCTGCCGTCACAGAGTTCTAGGAGCCCGGCTCCCAAGGAAAATTGCTGAGAGTCAGATAGCGTGGACGAATTAGATCGCAGGTTCGCTCGAATGAAGCAGCCGAGGAGGATAATTTGACTGCTCTCGTTCGACACAGATAAAAATGGACTGTCTACGAAGCCGGCGGATTTCCGCTGGATCCTCCGCTTGCGGTACGTTACGCGACGGGAACTGGTTTGCTTACGTTGGCGTTGCTCCCGGTTGAAAGGACGAGCAGAGCGAAAAAAAGGCACTTTACGAAACGGGAAGGGCAGGTCGTGTCACATACCGGATTTTCCGGTATATCTAGACGTAACTAAACGCGCTCGAGCGAGTTGGTAGGACGGTCGCTGGACAGATACGAGCGGCGGCGGCGGCGGCGGCGACGGCAACGGCCACGTGTGTTGGTACACGCACGTACTCGCACACGCGCCCGTGACTTTTCGCGATACGCGTTTTGAATTAAACGACGCCTGTCCTCGCGCGTTTTCGCCCGCGGTTAAGGCTCGAGGGCAGGAGTCAACGGACACATGGCGGCGTCGACCTCGCGGCGGACCGGCTAGTTGGCCCAACTCCCGGCCATGGTCGTCGTCGGCTTCGCCTAACCACTAGTCTCAGAAACCCTTTTCCCATGTTCGCTCGAAAATTCCGCCTGCGATGTAGCGGAACCTTAAAAAAGAAAACAGTCGAGGCTTGTTAATCGTTGCTAGAATGGCCCATTAACCCTTTGCACTATAACCACTGCGAGACACGTAATGAAGGTTTCATACATAAACTACTACATATGAACGTTGTTCATAATTTTGTTCTTCTGTTACCAAAATGAAATGAAAGTAGAGACATGTAATAAACATATATATTCTCGTTTTATTAGAGCGAGAAAGTAGCTATGAAAGCTAATCAACGCAGCTGTGCAAGCAAGGGGTTAATCCCATATCTAGCATTAACCTGTTGAGTATGAATGCTTGATAAAATACAGAATCATTGTTGTTATCCTTGCTTTCAAAGTGAAGAATGGAAAAATCAATAAAATCGTGAATAGTTAATTAGTCGTAACGAAACTGCGGATCTTTATGCATTTATAACATACGCAGACTTGCGAAATACAAGAGAATGTGTGAGTTAGAAGCAACCGATAGCAGTTTTGTTAAACTTTAGTAATGGAGAACCTTTTAGTTAATGAAAGTAATTCTCAAGTATGTAATTTCGATTATCGCATGTACCGGTCAACGTGTTAATCTTTTCTTCTTTAATTAACGATGGATTGCAGCTTCTCCGATCGACGGGAAAAGTCGCTGGAAAATTTGTGTCTCGATAATTACGAGTGCCGGATTCTCTGGCACGGTTCTATTTAACTTTTCTTGGTTCCGCATCGTTGCGTTCTCCGCTTCTCACTGATTCGACACGGTGCCACAGCTCTCTTCTCTTTTACCGGCCGACGCGGACACGCGTAAACTCGCTCTCCCCAGAGAAATTTCACAATTTCGAGAGGCTTCGTCGCTCCGCTACGCCCCCGCGCTCCATGCACCGGTGGTTATTAAATAAAAGCTAAAGAAACGTTGCGCCGTGATTGGCTTCAGAGCGAGAAAACAATGAGCTTTGGGATAACGGTAATAGACGGTTTGCCATTAAGATTATGCACACTATGATACCAGTCGTGTCGAAACGATGTAATTCCTCGGCAATTACGCTTGTAGCGGCTTGTTGTCACCGTCTACATGCAGTTTACGAACTCTCTGTACAATTATCACGGCCGGACTGCGGGTATTTATGCAAATTCCCGTCCGCGCGGTGGTTTTTATAAAAACGCGTAAGGGAAAACGTTGCACCATCGATTCGGAGACGGTTTGCAACAGAGACGAAACGGAAGCGTCACCCTGCAAATGCGTCTCTCGTGTAATCAGATCGATCTCGGGCAACTCGTAAAACGATTTACTGTTTACATGAATAATGATTACAGGTGGAGTCCAAATTTTATACGTTCACGATAAAAATGAGTAGATGTGAATTAACAGTAAACGTATCGAGTCAATAAAACTGATTGGTTTCACACATCTCTTTCCGTCGTCGCTGAAATTATAAAAATTCTTTCGTAGAAAATCATTCATTACATGGTACGCTTAATTCAAACGTACATTATGATAATAATATATTATTATAATACCTTATAATTAATACATTAATATATTATAGTAAAGTTATAAAGCAGCACATACCTAACTATGTTTGGGGTTCGATAGATTTAACGTTCAAACAATGAAGAAAAAACAAAAAAATTTCAGAATGTCTATGAATAACTTGTAAGTGGCTACAATGATTAAATATTGAAAGAAATTTCTATCTGTTCCCGATTTCTTGCAACCGGTGAATGAAATTTGTACCTCGTATCACTTGTATTACCCTAGTGCCGCTCTGCATAGGACAATCGAAATTCCACTGCGTATAAATTGACGTCGAATAACAATTGAATATCACCGAAGTTGTCTACAACAATAACAATTAATCCATGCCTCATCCTGGTTATCGTAAATACCTTTAAAGTCTGCGCAAGGGTAGTTTTTTTATACCGGTAACCAGATATTTTATGTTTCAGATTGCCATTGAATCGAAACCCTCTGTAACCAACCATGCACAATTAAGAAAGACACAAATTCCCCCATTGTTTTCGTTGGGATTGCGATCTGTAAAGTCCGGCGGAGCCGGTGTAGATCGTGCATGTTGACAGTGGAGGTGTGTAGCTGCGGCCGAGATCGGTATTAAAGTGCGGTAGCACCGGTGAGTAGCGCGTGCAACGATTCCGTCGCATCGGTTTGATTAACGAACGGCCGTAGCGGACCATAAATAAAGCAGCGCGTTGCGAGCGCGCTGCGGCGTTACGTGATCGCGTCACGTGCAAATTGCGCATCGAGATACAAGCTTGATTAAATAACGAATTTCTCGGAAGCGAAAACTGTAAAAATGACCGGCGCGGCGCGCGCGCCGGAACGTTTATTAATCGGCGAAACCCAGTCTCCGTGCGGCGCGGTTCGACGCGACGCGATTCGATTCGATTCGATGCAGGTTATAGGCTCGATAATCGCAGAGCCTCGCAGCCGGCTCCGTTACAGGTCGCCCGCACTTTCGTTCTTAGTTCAGCGAGTTGGCGCATCATGCTTTCTTGCTTTATGGGTCAGATTCTCGGGTCCAAATCGCGATCACCGGCAGCCTCGTCCAATTAGAACTATCAGGCCCGGGGAAACATTGTCCTCGTTCTACTTGCGTGGACGCGTTCGATCCGCGCGGGTGCGATCTATGTAGGTGTCCTCTTTCGAAGCGTGCACCAGAGGGATACACGGAGGAACAGATGCACCCGATGCGAGCGAGCTGCCTAGATGCTCGTTTACGCTTGCTGTTTCTCTCGCGTCGAAACGTCGCGACGCGTCTGGTCGCAAGGCCGCGCGACCACTGGCTAGGGCTTAATCGACTTCGGATTAATTATTTATGAGGCGTGTTTCATTCATTCATTAAAGCCCCGGGCCCCGAGATCATTATAAAGTGATAATGTCTTAATTAACGACGGTTAATGAATCCCTATCGCGGGATCATTCGGCTTTATAATGCGAGCGTCCCGCCGGCCTCTAAACGGCGTATTAACCCACGGTTAATAAACGAACCGAAGAAGCACGTGCTGCTGCTGCTGCCGCTGCTGCCGCTGCCTTGCTCCCGGGATCGCCGCTCCGCACGCGGGTTACATACGACCGAGACCCGCATATTTCCTGAACGAGCTCTTCGTGGTTAACGCGCTCACCTCCGGGTACCAATCGCGCAATCTCCGCCAACCTGTCTGCCTCCTCCGCGGCTCTGCCTCGCTTGTGTACCTTCTCTTATTTTCGTTGCTCGAACGCCGAGCCGGCTCACGACGGACCTTGGACTCTTTCTTTTCGATCGCCGGGCCCTATCATTTTATCCTGCTTCTCTTTCGGGGACCGTGCCCAAGATATCGAACCGCGACGTGCACCCGTGGACCTTGTATCCACTATTTTTCACCTGGGAAACTGATCAATTTTTCGGCCTTCTTTTGCGATATCTTCCCGATGAATGATTGATCGCTACCCACTTTGTTCGATTACAATTAAATACGATTATAGTCTACACGTTTAGTAATTAACACGTTGATTACTGCGTCGATCACGTATGGGTGACACTGATTATGACATGGATTTCGAAATGCAATTCTGTTATAATATAAAATCGAACTGATATACGAACAAGCTAAAAGTTAGTAGAGTTTTTAGAATACAGAAGAATTCAATTAATAGTTGCTATGATAAATCTTAACTTTTTGATTTTAATGTTGCCAGGATTTTTATAGATAATATTCGGTACCTAAAGTGTTGATAATAAATCATCTGATCTACTGTATAATATTTCATATTGCCGAAGAACAGTCCATTGAGTTGGTTTCTATCGAAGAGAGATTATTATTATATGGATTAACGAATGTTTACAGTTTCTGTGATAAGATATATAGTTCGATACTATCGCTACGTCGACATTCGTTCGCAAAAAGTTAACACGGAGGTATTTTGCGACAGGTTTGTTTCAATAAGCAACTCTATAAATTTCCTAGTACAGTTTGATTCCTTTTATTCTGTGCAACTAGTTCGACACTTTTTCGCAACTTTATAAAATCCTTTCGCGAGGACAACTGTATAAATAGGATTTGTCCGATCGCAATTAATTCCTATAAATAAATTGATCTACATTCTACAGCCGATATGCAACTAAAACACGTTTTACGAGTTCCATTTACGTCTTAAAAGCCTCATTAATTATATGAACGCTCTCCTGTGACTTATATTGACTATGTGGCAAGGGAGTTATCCCATTGAACAAACATTCGCATCATTAATCTATGGATCTCCGTTCCGATATCATTGATGACTTTCATCTAAACAAATACATTTGGCCTATGCCGCTGCAGGCGATCCGTTACATTATCAAATAAAATTCCTGCCGCTGTCGAAAATCAATGACAAGAAAATTGATCGTAAAGTTCTTAGTAATCATCGCCAAATTCGGACGTTATCTTCGCGAAGATAAGTTATCATCGAGGCGAGGGGGATTTCGATGGCCCTAAAATGGCAAGGACAGCGGCTGAATCGTCACGGAGCGAATCTCAAAGGAAAGCGAGGATCGGGGCGGCTAGTCGACGCAATAACCGGACAGGATGATTCTCGTTATTTAAATCGCGGTGCAACCGTGCGCCGTTGCATACGGTCCCCTGCGCTGCAGCGGCTCGGCTCGGCTCGGCTCGGCACGGCACGGCGGTAGAAACCAGTCGTACGCGTCCCGACTAAAATGGTATCGCGGCGCACTTCATTAATTACCTCCAGCTTCTTCGTCGGCCGAGCGGTATTAGTTATTTCGACGTGCTAGATCCGTGTTTATACGAAGCTCACGGCCCACTCGAGCGATAATTAATAGCGGCGGACGGGAATGAAATCATCGTAACGCGCCGTGACTGATTGCGTTAGGGTTACCAGGTATCAAACCATTGCCAGTCGAACGCCACCGGGGGGAACGCGAAGATTAATATTGCCCGATCCGCGATCCGCGGGACGCCGGCCAGCGACGTTCCCCGTGTCGCCGTACATGCGCCGACTAATTGCGACCATCGATCCGGTAATTAATAGAAAAGATTATCGGACAATTAGCGGGCTCGAATCTTGCCGCGAAAATCCTTGACGCGGCGCGTCGCCGATACCAGACGCGGGAAATCGTGCGTGAAGCCGTATCTAAATTATTATAACGCCGGGGTTCACCTTCCGTCGGATGCTATCGTTTCGACGAATAGCATGCGAATTTATCGATAACGATGCCACTAATCAATAAATTCTCGTACGGAGAGGAAAGTACAGGGCGAGTCGAGTCGCTTCGTACGAATACGAAATGCAGTTGATAGACGACCTGCCACACACGCATCTGTTGGATGCATTACAGATTTACCGAAGACAGCGCAGACATCCTTGTGCCGTAATAATGAATGTTATCAATTCCATCAACGATTAAATACAGGTAATCTGACGAACAACGTTCAAGGACACGAAGATAACGCTACTTCGAATCAATAAATTCTCATTCTGATTTGAAAGTACAGGGTGAGTCAAATTGCTTCGTACGAATGCAAAATACAGTCGATAGCCGTTTCGCTAGGCCTGCATATGTATGTTGTATTAAATTTTCACTTTCGACCTTCTTGTTCCTCGACAGGGAATTTTATCAATTTCATCGACGATTAAAGTAATCGATCGACTAGCGTAAGATCACGAAAACAACGCCGCTTTAAATCGAGTTCAACTACTGCAGTTCGAAGAATGGAACTGTTCACTTTCGGATGGTCAACGGGCCTCGGTGCTTCGCGCGGCGAAACACCCGCGGGCGAAGGGAAGCAGCCGTAATTCATCGAAAGTAGACTGGAGAGTCGACATAGAAATTTAATTTGATCGCGTCGGAAGCCCCGAGGAGTGCAGTAAAGCGAATCACGCAGCCGGAGATCCGTCAAAGCAACGGTTCCGTAAATCTATGGTTAATTGGGAGCGAGCCGTCCGCGTGGTTCGCGGGATCGTAAACGAGGAGCGGTTTGAATCGTTATACTAACAGCTTTATCGAGAAAGTAAGAGGTAATGTCTGACAGGCAATCGGCTGGCCGCGCAACTGGCTCGTGCGAGGGGAAAAAAAGCCGAAGTATAATCCGAAACCGAAGGTGTATAAATAGGGAGCGATCCACGCGAGGGATCGGTAGCCCGAGATTCACCTTCGAGACGGAATCGCCTGGGCCTTCGGTCTCTCTCTCTTACTCTCGCACTATTTCTCTCTTTCTCTCTCTCTCTCTCTCTTGGTCTCTCTCACTCTTACACATTCTCTCTCCTTCTCTCTCCTTCGTTCTCCTCCGTCTCCCTCGTCGATAATTCTATTATGTACGGTTTAATGTACAATTAACCGATCACTTAGGGCCTGACGTTACGCCGAGTCACGATGTCTTATTAAGCCTCTACCACCGGGTAGTCTCTCTCGACCACGCACGGTGGCAACCGGCCGCAACAGGAGCGCAGCCTTAAAACCGGAGCGGGCCGAGCCGAGCGACTCGAGCCACTTATACCTCTATTAGACTTATTCGTCCACGCTTAACGATCTCTTTCTGCTTCGATTCACGATTTCGAGGATACACACGCCGCTCTCTTTCCGACTCGGAATTCATTGTCCCGCGTGAACCCGCTCCGCCTAACGCTCGTCGATCCGCTACAAATCTCTCCGTACGGCTCGTTGTTTCTCTTGCTGTTGCAGATAGTAATGGGCCGCGAGCATGTTCGAGCAGTATTGATTCCTTGTGACAAAGAAACGCGGAATCACAAGCATATACATGATTATCGGATATCAAAATGTATCGACTCCTAATGATATCTGCGCACAGGCACCTTTATAAGTACACCTTCGATGGCCTTGTAACGATACTATCGCAATTCTGTATATTGAGCCTGCACGATGCGAATATCGATCGAAGCGCCCCAACCATTCATTTGCTACACTCATACACACGTACCTCTACATTTGTATGTCATGTACTCGTTCTCTCATATCTGTTTTTATACGTAGAAAATTCGACGTTTATTAACATAAACATATTCATGACTCATATATAGACATATTAATGTATACATAGTTTCTTATTCAAAAGTTGGAAGAGTAGCACATATGTATATACATATGTGTATGTAGAAATGAAAAGTGTACTGTTCATTATTATTTTATTGCGTAATTCTAAAAATCATATTTGTCCACATTATACCTTTCTAAATACACAAATTAGTTATTGATTCAACGTACTTTCAGGTTCTTTAGTTTTTACCACTATGATATATTAAAAGATTCTATATTTTTAATATTAGGTAGGACCACATTGTGAGACCCCATAGTTCCTCCTAGCTCCTCAATTATCCTCCTCTTCTGTACCACATAAGTACTCTAAAATTACAAGGTTTTGACGTCTGTATATACTATATTATACCACAATATGAAATGGATATTAATGTAAATGAAATTTGTTGGATTATCCTGAAAGAACCAATAGAACCAGAGCAGCATGAATTCTATCTTGGAATTCATCTCGCGTCTTAAAATCTATTTCATACGTGTCAGAATGTTAAAACGACAAGCGAAATCAATTATAAAATTACGATAAAGTAAGTTACCTTAACAATAAACTTGGTCAGTTAAACACGCGTTAATATACAATAGTATTCACTGCTTGTGAGGAAAATGCGACTTACACCGCTGTCATTCTAATCCACTCATTTGTTGACAATTCCAGAAATGTTTAAGGATCATGGCAAAAACTACTATCACAGGCCATCACCATTTGTTGCGCTCCAACTATCGCTCATTGTTTGCTTGTCGATTAACCCTCCCGGCGATCTTGACCGTAGGATCACGGTGTTGCGCAAGATCGTTAAAGAACACGATCGGTTCCTTAGATGAACGAGACACAATAACCGAAACCTGTTTAGCGAATTCCTAATTAAGTTTTGAATCCAGCCCAGCCTGTCCGAGAAGGCTTCTAAACCATTCGGGTTCTCCAACCGGAAGGAATCCGAGCTTATTCGATTTTATTGGACCGTTTCGGGGTTTCGTTGGAGGCGATTTTATTTGGGAGTGGCTAATAACAAGTGGAATTTTAATTGTATCCTCCGCCTCTCTCACTCTCTCTCGATTTACTTCCTTCCAAGAAGAACGGTTCCGTGCGTTCTTTGAACTCCCAGCGCTAATTGCGGTTACCTATTAATTTTTCTGTTTTCGGGCACACCTGTCTCGATTCCAAATGTCCAAATTACACTGTCTTTCACACGATTCGTCCATAGAAAGGTTTTCTCTTGCGCCGTATTACGAAGCGGCTACTTGTCCCATGATTATTTTATTGCATATAGTGAGTAGAGAGAAAATCCTAGTTGTTAACTCATTTGCATCATTCAGAAAAATTGATAAATGCGTTACAGTTCGCGCATATATGAGCTTGTGAAATGAATTAATCACTCGTCGATGGAACATGTGTAAATCGATATTATGTTGCAATAGAATCAGGCTAATATTCCCAGTACAGTAATTTCTACAGACTGTAGAAACTAGAGCGGGTAGAAATAGTGAATATTTCAGACAATATTCTCATAAATACTGCTGTTTTTCGTTTACGACATCGTCATATTTTTATCATCGAGCAACGTAGTACTCTTCACGATTTCCATGCAAGTGTTAATCGAATAATTATTAACGTAAATATGGCCCACCTATTTTCTACGTCCTCATCGGCCTATTTCGGCTGTCCTATCACTCTGTTGGGCGAATTACTCGTCAATCATTATTTATACCCTTCTGTTAAGGTTATGTCAAGTTATTATCTCTCTTTAAATACCCCGATTCCCGTGAATAATTAGATAAATAAATAAATTAAAAATCAGACAGTATTATACAATAAATTTTCCGAAATCAAATTACAATTACCAAACGTCGTTCGCCACGATCGCACAGGGATACTTGATACGCCGACGATTTTTGCACAGATCCGCGTCCGTTTCGGATTCGGTCGCGGGAGTATAGGATCGCGTAACGAGTAACTCGAGGGCGAGTTCGCGTGAATCGGCGGGCAGGGATCGGCTAATTTAGGAGTCCATAAAATTGGCCGGTCCTTTGGTCCCTTGTCTCGGGCTCTCTCCCATACCTCTTTCACGTTCGTAGCAGCCCCACCTGAGACACACGACGTGTACCGTCCCTAACGGACCCACACCGATGATATTTCAGTGTTAATTGCGCCCGGTATCTACCGTTCGGTCCCGGGGCTGACTTCTAATCTCGGGTTCATTAGGAGAGCCCCGTCGAGCACCGAACTATTTTCAGATCGGGACGCTCTGCGAGCGGTGGTGGCGGCGGCGGCGGCGGTGGGGTTCCCTGGTAGCTGTTGGGGCCGTTGCTGCTCTTCGAGGATCCTCGCTCGTGCTCTCGCGGACAGGACGAGGAAGAACGAACGAACAAGTCGATAGGGACGCTCTTGACGATCCCGGCGACGAAAAGAAGGGGTTGAGGCACGCGGGAGCGAGGGGGGAAGCAGTCGGGCTGAAAGGATCAGTCGGTACGAGCGAAAACAACCGGCCGTTTCGCGTCTCTCTGTATGCGTGCACGTGTGTGCAGGATCCAGGACGAAGGACGTAGGACGTAGGACGAAGGACGGAGCACGTAGGACGTAGGGCGAAGGACGTAGGACGTAGGACGTAGGACGCGGCACGTAGGATCTACGGCGAGCGACGAAGACGCGGAGGGCACCACCGGCCATCCCCGATTTCCATTTTAATTGAACTCAACGCAACATCATACTTAATGCCAGAAACGCGTCACAAGCTCCAATTAAACGCGCGACGCCGTTTCACTTTATCACCCCCGGCGCATTCGTCCTGATTGCCCTGCCGATCCTCCTCCTGCGGCACTGTCTCTCCGCTTCTGCCTCTCTACCGACCATCGATTACTCGCCGTGCAATTCTTTTAAGAGACCAATCCGGCTCGGACCCGACATTCTGCCAAGCGGAAGGGATCGCCGCATCGCGTCGGGATCCTTCTCGCGATCGCGTGTCAGCCGAGATCGATTCGCTTCCGAAGGTCCTGTCTCGCTTTTCGAGGGACCCGGGTAATTGCTGCTGCGAGAGTTATTTTTAAAGGACCTTGCGGGCTTTTACTTCTTTTCGAATTTCGATGCGTCTTCATCCTTTGGCACCGAAGCTTTATTAATTTTTTAGCCCGTGTTGTGGTTTTATGAGTGCGATCGCAAAAATGGCGTCAACATTGCGAGTGTGTCGTCGAATATGCAATATTCGAGTGAATATGCGAGACTGACTGTGTGTGTGTATGATTTGTGCTTGTGGGAACTGAGGTGGGTTGTGTTGCGAGCATCCATTATCGCATAGAGAACGAGAGATTCAAACGGAGTGAAAAAATATATATAGAAAGAGAGAGAGAAAGAAAGAGAGAGAGAGAGAGAGAGAGAAGGAAGGAAATACTCAAAGTATTCAAATTATTATTGTAGCTAGCCTCTATTATTAAGTTACATTTATGTAATAGTAATTAAAGAAGGAACATGCAAAATTCGAGTTCTCGGTTCTCCATGTATCGAGGAAGACATATCTGCGAGTCTAAGGTCATCTATAATTGACTTCGATCAGTCTAATGAAGGTATGAGGGACAAGTTAGAACGATCAAAATCGATAGCGAAAAATAATATTACAGTTCTCCCTACGGAACCCTTTCTGATCCTATTCAGATACAATAAAATCTCAGTTATCTAAATGGATCCGTCCGAATACTAATTCGGTGTCCTTGTATGGATCATCTCTTGCATTGCGTCGCCGATTAGCGGAAAGTCAGCGGGGACGAGGCATCTGGCAACGAGGCACAAAATTGCCAGCGATTTCTCAGGCTGGCAGTATCGGTTCGAGGAACTCTATCGCTTACCTGGAAGTTGCTTCGATCTAGCGGCGATCGATAAAACGACGACTTCGGCCAGCTCGGTGCTGCAGGCGCTGGGGATCCTCGAAGGCGCCCACTTCTTCTCCATCCAACGGATCGATCGCCGAGAGAACAGAGAGGAAGAAGCATCGAAATCGTCGGTTTCTTTGCGATCGCGGCTCGATCGTTCCTCGTATCCGGGCATCCCGGCTCCGATGGCAGCCGGAGTCATCTCTAATCGGTGCAGATAAGCCGCGCCACGCACGAGAATTAAGCGTTTCTGTTTTTCTGGCTGTTACGGAGTTCGCCGCGGCACAGGAACCAGCCGTCGCTGGTGGAACGCGAGGACGAAGAGAGTCGCCGATAGAAATGCTGGGACCGGAGAGTCCGCGCACGGCCATCGGCTTGATTTATTGACAGGAAAATCTAGTCGTCGAGCCCGCTCGCTTCGTTCGCTCGGCCTGCCTCGCCGCCTTCCGTACGTCTCGTCGAACGTTGTCCTTCGACGAGCAAAAAAAAAAAGAAGAGCTCCTTCATATTTACGAGAGATTTCTGCGACGATGCGAGACGAAACGAACTTCGCCGAATCGACGGTGACGCTTTCGATGAAAGGAACGGATCCTCGCCGTTTGAATCGCTGTGACGCGCGGTCCCTCTTTCATCGGTAATTATATGTACCGTTCTACCGACTCATTCTGCGATTTTTCAAACGTAAACGTGTTCCCGCTTGTCACGACAATGTAACTTTTCGCACTCGGCTGTTTCCTTTGTCTCGTTTCCGGGGATGTGGAGAATTGGCGATTACCGCGTTACGGCAGAACCTCGATTATACGGATCCCCAGATTTACTGTGCACATCAATAAAGATTAACTAACCAAGTAATTGTTCTATCACATGTCGTCACAGGTCGTCCACAATATATTTTACATCATCGCATAAATATCGTCTGAATTTATAGCAACGGATAAATATCATCTGTATTTATATCACCAAATAAATATCATCTATATTTATATCATCGAATAAATATTATCTACATTTATATTATCATATAAATCTTGCTATATATTATAAACATTGTTATTAAGACATTTATAAAATTAGTATAACAGCAATGATTTTGTAACTCTAGGTATTGTATTTCTGTCTTGTTCTATCGTAGTGTGATCCACTTGGTATCATTTTTTACATTGCTGTTACATACCTGTTCAACAGTTATTACTCGACTACAGATCTTTACGTGAGATGAGAATACGGTGAACGTAATGTAGCAGTAATTGTAAAATCTTCTTTTGTTTTCACTGTTCTATGTTTCGTTTATCTATTTTTGTTTTGATTCTTAGTTATTGCTTACCATTTTGTCTTTATAACACAAAAGATCAAACAATAAATAAATAATCTATATTTACATCGTCAGATAAGTAAATCATCAGTAGTTATAACAGCACGTAAATGTTATCCAGATTTACATCATTTATATTGAGCGACTCTTTGAATGCAAACGGTTAGAACGCGATGCAATCAGAACAATATTTAAACCTCCGTCAGCACGACTTGTCCGCTTTTTTAACCGAAATAATCCACGCTTGAGATAGGATAATCCAAAGCAGCAAATGTCTAACCCTCCGATGTCACGCTTTCCAATCGAAGTACCGCATAACGTACAATCTTCAAGCAATCGCTCGAAAACTAGCAAAACTAACGAGATCCAAAAATTTTAGGGTATAATTTAAATATTCTGGAATATCGTTTCCATTATTAGAACTCGACATCCCAGTTCGAAGTATATCGAATTAATTGTTGACATTACGTTTTCTAAAAAAGAATATAGGACATTTTTAGCCAACGTGACGGCGAATGATTAAGAAACGATAGTGATCGAGTCGGTGTCTGCGGGAGGGTATAGCGATCGACGAAGTCGCGTGGGTGGATCGTCCTTGGATCGGCGAAGGAAAAGTACGCCGAAGGAATGAGCAGATTCGAATCGGCAGGAATCGAAGGCAGCGAAGGTAGCGAAGTCGATGGGGAGAAGAGTTTTGCTGCGGTCGATCGGATCGGGGCTGGTTGCGAGAGGCTCCGCGGAGGATGCATCAAGCCGGATCAGAGGAAGATGCCGCCTAAGGCTACCGGTGTTGGGTAGCTGCAGGGCCGGCTTTTTCATCCCGGGTGTCGATTCGTGGCGGCGAGGTGAGACCCGGCAAGCTCCGTAGAGAGCTTCGCGATCGAAGGCGCGACGAGGCCCGAAAATCGCCTGGCTTCGGCCCTCGAACAGCCCGCGTTCGGCTAGGGGCAAAAGCATTGAGATGCAGAGAGCGTTGGTGCTACCGTGCGATGGTCCCGATACCGCCTAATGGACTGTCCCCGCCCTCTTTCTCCCTTCGCCCTCGTCCGAGATCCTTCTTCCCTGCCTCCCAGCACCTTCCACCTTCTCCAGCTTCCCTTTCCTCTCTCTCTCTCTCTCTCTCTCTCTCTCTTTCTCTCTCTCTCTTTCTCTCTTTCCCTCTCTCATTCTTCTGCCTCTCCTTCCTTCAGCTTCGTTCACTTTCCTTTCTGTCCGACAACTGCATTCTAACGTCACTTTTAACCTCCGCCTTCACATATTCGCCCCTGCTCTCGCGATCCCAGACAATTACAAAGCAAACTTTTATTCGGAATTACCCGACACGGACTGCACGCAACAGCTGCCCCTGGAATCCTAACTGGCTACTATGTCGCAGGACCGAGTGCAATCCGGTAATAGATCTATTAACTATTTAGGGGCAACGTGATCAGTTTGCACGGGTTATTCCGGTGATTCGGTAACGAAGCGATGCGACTTCCCTTTGTCCGGCTTCTACGGGAAGTTGCAAGCTATTGCACTTACGACTGCATCGTTCTTCTAAACAAGATTATAAAGAAGAGTCGAAACGATGATGGAACTTGGACCGGATAAATGAACCGAACTGAAACTAACAAGTTCGAACAGCTGGAATTAACAAGAATCATATCGGGATATCGTGGAAGCTTCTTGCAGCCAAGAATTTTCAAGAACTTTCGGAAACTGCAGGAATCGAGCGTCCTTAACCTTCGCAGGACCAGAATGTGAATATATTGGCACGAGTCATGGCAGTATGTTCGCGAATGGAATACTTCATGTATACATATTGTTGCCGGATGAGAAACGAAAAATTAAGCCGACTATTTTAAACTATAACTTCAAAAGAATTATTTCATGTAGATTACTTTAAAAACAATTTAGGATCTCAGAATTGTATAACCAGAGCAATAAGAACAGCAAACAAACTTAATACAAAAATCGACTTCTTGGGCAATACATTGAGCCAATGTACAAATACAACAACTCTAGCCGTTAAAACACACACGCTGTAATTTCTTCATGACACACTCTTATATTGTAATTTTTAATATATATTACTTAAATGTATTCCAGACTATGTATATGTACATCACCTCTATGTAACGCAAAAGGACCTTACTAGCCTGTTAATAAAGAATAATAATAATAATGAATTGCGGTACGTTTATTTATACAGGAACATACGAGTGAAAGTCGATACCTAAAGAACTCCGCTAACGCGATTTTTCGGAAGATCTTATGTCCCAGAAATTTGAAGTGGTGGCTAACGGGGACTAGAACTGTCTTTTAAGGCATTAAGTCTTCGTGAAAGAGGAAGTAATGAATAAGCTCAAGGGAGCTTGTTTCGAACGCAAGTGGAAGCTGCGTTCATCATTTATGTACTTGGTAGTCTTGAATAAGAATCGTGTGAATAATTTCATAATATAACTATTTGTAGAATAAAACTGCTGAGTGATACAAGGAAATTTACCGGTTCAGATTAAAGGCGAGTAGGATGTCCGCGGGAAACAATCGCCAATACGATTATTATGAATTCGGCGGGTAACTTCGAAAGATCGACGCCGCTGTCGAGAGTCGTCGATCGAGCAGAGGCGATTTATTTCCAAACAGAGTGACTCCTGACTACCGGATCGGGCCTGCGGTCGCGGAGATAGCGGTAAATGAAGCTCGAGTATCGTCCGCGAGGAGACAAGAGGAGACGAGGAGGAGCCGAGAAAGAAGCTCGTCTACGCAACGCGCGTTTTATGTCCGCGCTCGGATCCGCAGCACACGGTAGCAGAGCTATAACAGCGTCGCGGCATCATTTATATTTACGAGACACCGCGAAGCCGTGCCCAGGCCGCATTGTTACTGGCCAAGGGCCTTATAGCCGCCGTCTGGCCCTTATAGGGCCCGCCACGATCTCGGCTTCCTCTCTTCCTACAGGCTCCTACTGCCGCACGCTGAAAATCTTCGATCGAAATTGTGAACACGATTACTGAAACAATTATTCGAACGGTAGTATGCCGTTGCACGGCCCTCGCGGTGAAAATTCACCAAATTCCGGCTTCTGGAAAAATCCTAAAATATTTTACTTATGCTTGTCTCAAAGGGTTCAGGAACCCTATTTTGTTCTAAAGTACAAGAAATTAAAACTGCTTCCGTTTTCCTGAAATTCTGCAAATTCATATCACCGCGCAGAGGTTAAGACATTTTTCTTTATATTTGTCTCTACGTGACCGTATAGAGGGATCATTCCGTTAAAAATAACCTCTCAAAAATAGTTCAGCGATTTTTTCTTAAGGATTTAGTATGCTTTCAATAACAAATGTGCTGTATTAGAATAAAAAGAAGAATTTTGCCATTCTATGGAATGTCTTACAATTATTTTGCAACAAACGTCGTCGATAATTTGTCAATCATATTTTAACGGTCCTCTAATTATATGTACATATACCACTGCGTTACTTTTCATTGAAAGTTGATAGAGCCGCAAGAAAAAATTATAAATCAACTTTTGAGAGGTTGTTCCAAAGGAGGAGATATCTTTCGATAAGGTTGCATCGAGGCGAATATGGAGACAAATTATCTAGACAACCGCACAGTGATTTAAACTCGGACGGTAGCAGCGATAGAAGCTCGATTGTTTGATCGAATACTTTTAGCCAGGGGTGTACCGACGGACAAGGGCCTGTTCCCGGGGCCTGCGAACGGATCACGGTCTCCCCTCGATCCCTCGATCGACATCGGTCGAAGTCGTGCCTCCCTTTGAACACGATTCGCCATTGATCTGCCAGGAGCGATAAGGCGGACAGTAAACGTCCTCATAGCGCGAAAAACGTCTTCTCGACTAGATCAGTCGATTTTACAGCGGCGCCAGGCTAGCGGAGCTTCCCGAAAGTCCGTGCGAGGAGCGTCCGATCCGCAAGTCGAACGAGGATAAACGGAGAGAAGAGAAGGGAAGAGAGAGAGAGAGAGAGAGAGAGAGAGAGAAAGAGAAAAAGAAAGAGAGAGAGAGATTTACCGCGAGCAACGGTTTACGCCAATCAGCCACGACACGGCGCATCGGCCGGGCAAATATTTCACAGTTATTGCCAGATAAACCACGACCTTAGCGCCGGATGTACCGTCGTTTGGGGAATAGACCGCATCAATGATGCAACGTTCGACCTAGCGGCATCGGCCGCGCGTTTGTCTTCCTTTAGGAAGTTTATAGTCGTGCCTATCAGGTGCGACTTTGCTTCCGCGGTGTACATTATTTTTCCCGCCGCCCAGGCCAGATCGGGACCAATGACAACGATATTTTAACGTCACTTCGAATGCCCGGCCATTCCTCTACGTTCGTGGAGCACAAGGTGACCATCGGGTCCGCTGATTTTTACGGTTCCTTCGCGCGGATCTGCGCACTGTAAAATAGGTCGCTGCTCCATCCACGAATTCCAATGGAGTCGTTCGCGGAAAAACGGAACGCCGCATCGGACATCCCGTCTGTTCTATCTAAATCTCCGAGATAACTTGATTGGATATTGTCACGAGTAACGTTTTCATGTTGTACTTGTTCGAATGGATGTTAACGTTTTGTTTCGATACTCGCTCTAAAAGGTAATAGCATCCAGAAAATAATTCAGTTGGAACAATATAAACTATTTGTACAGAGTCAAAATTTACGAAGAAAAATGTAAAAGTGCGTGATCTGTCTTTTCAAAGGATAATGTAATCGTATCGTATGAAAAACGATGATCCAGGTCAGACGTCGTAAACCCATCGTGCGAATAACATGTTGATATCCAAAGAAAAGATAGTTATCTCGGAAGAATATGTAAATCTTGATCATAGCGAAAATAACGATTGTGGAAGACAACGTCGACTGATTATGCAGAGTCCGAGGTTGCAACCCGAAGAAAAAGGTAGAAGTGCTTGAATAGTTGTTTCAGAGGAAAATGTAAATTTTTATCACACGAAAGACGACGATCGAGGAAGACAAGGTCAACACCGATTATGCAGAGTCGAAGGTTGCTTGTGCGAACGTGAAAATAGATGCGCGCGAAATGTTGGGGAAATTTGCAACATTCTTTCTACGGCTCGAAGTAGGTGGCAATGTCAAAAAGCGAGTTCTGGTCTCCGCTGTCATCGTCCGCCCCCCCCCCCCCCCCCCTGTTCGCAACAAGAGGGGTAGTCATCGACTGTAAAGACATCGAGTCGTAGTCGAGGGTGGCTCTCGTGAGTGCAAGTGAAGGCAAGGGCTGCGCATTTCTGCTGATCAGCCTGCTGAATCCCGAGTTTCTGATGGGGTCGTCGCCGATCGAGAAGAGACAAGGGAGACAGAAACGTCGAGTTTTAAACCGCAACTCGATATCTACTCGTTCCAGGGTCGTAACCAACCCCGCGCCCTCCCCGGGGATTCTCCTGGAAACTGCAAGGGGTGGTCGAATAAATTCTCCTGTCTGTGCATGCGAACATTTTCGAAATCAAAACCGATTCGAGCACCTACCGAAATAATCGCGGGACAATCTTTCCCCGCAGCGGTCTCGGCGCAACCCCTTTAACGGCTCGTTTATACCTTCGCTAGTGTCTCAATGTGTTATCGCTGTTCTGTGGTTAGTCTGGTTGTTTCGTGGTACAATTAAATGCTAAATTATGGACGAATAAGTGCGAGGACTGAATCACTGCTCTCGAACGTCCCGTTCTATCCTCTAAATAGTTCAGCTTAACCCTCGTTGTGCAGATCAAGAGAGGCGCACCTGAGCGAAATATAACGAACCTTTCTAATATAGTATGCTAAAGTATCGGAATTATACAAATTTTGTAAAACCTGATAATTAGAAAACTTAAAAAGGAAGAAGAAATGAAAGTGTTATGTATGAAAACTATTTAAAAAAATAATAATTTCGTAAGTGTATAAATCGGTATTGAAAGGATGAAGAACAAAATAGAAAAGTGCTCGAATACTGGGACGTTATAGAGGGGAAACTGCTCGTGGATTTGTAACCTACGATAGTGATTTAATCTATTCTCCTATGATCTTTCGACGATAAAGAACAAGGTCGCCCATCTACGGTTCACTTTCCCTCGGCCGACGCGACGTTATGGAGGGAAAGCAGAAGTCCAATTACCACAGAGTTAAAGCCCGGAAGTACAGGACCTGGATACGCGACGAATGAAAGGACCGCTTGCTTTTTTTTCTAGGAGCGACGTTACAGAGGGAGAGCGTATTGGTTTGAAAGCCGAAGAATAGGAGGCACTTCGGAACGATCGGCTCATTGTTCGTGGCTCGGGATGGCAGTAGAACAGCGTTGTTCGGCGATAAGTTGAAAACCGTGTCGCGATGCTCGCCGTCATAAATCGCGGCGTCGCGCGGAGTCACTCTTCGTAGCGAGAGAGCGCCGTGCGAGACCGAAAACGTGACGGTCCGTGGAAACGGGGATAAGAAATCACGAACCAGGGAAAATATAAAATTCCATCAATTCGCGGCGGCACGAAGCGGTTCCCGATACATTTTTCTCGCCGGTTGTTTGGGCGTCCGAGGAGTGAGCCAGAAAAGAGAGAGAAAGAGAGAGAAAGAGAGAGAGAGAGAGGGGGGGTGGCCAGGCCTCGCCTTATGTATTTGGGGTTTCAGGCCTTATTAATGATTGATCGAGGGATATCGACGTCTCCCCTCTGACGCGACTGATATATAGACGCGGAGGGGGATGCTCGGCTCCGCTTCGCACGTGACACAATAAAACCACGTAGCCGGCCGTATCGATAGCTTATTGCGAGACTTTTTATCGATCCCGATAACTTTTCCGTCGCTTTTATTCCGGGGCCGGCCCGCGATCGATTGTCCGACTTTTATATAAATCGCACGTGTTTCTTTTATCGGGACTCCGGACGTTGTTTTGCCAACAGATTAGCCGGAAGCGGACCCGCGGGGGTATCGCGCTACATCGGGCCCATCGATCTGATAGCACGCATTAGATTGATTTATCTGTCTCCGGAAGATCCGAGGATCCCTCCGCTCTCCCACGCACCCACTTCATTACGAATATTAATTTTTGAGAGGGGTGGCTCAATCGGTTCGCTACAATCTGCTGGTATAATGCGAGTTAAAGACTCGCTCGCCGGCGGGATTGTCTTATCTGCAGTTAAAGGTTCGGAGATCTTTTCGAAGATTCGGAGATTCCATTCCCACTCGCTAATTTCCTTAGAGGTATGAATGTTTAAAAGAAGTAGTTAAATAGGTTATTAGATTGATAAGTTTTAAAGGCTTCAAGACTTACTCTGCTGTCCTAAGTTAAAATGTCTTATCTACTAATTTGATACTTTTCAGGATATTTTTAAACATTCGATTGTACCAAGTGCAATTTCATTTATATGTTTCCGTTTATTTAAAAATGATTTTATTTATCTGAACGACCAGAATTGGACGACCAGAAATTTTAATTAGAACAATCGAATTAAGATAATAGTATTGTCTACGTCAGTGAAATAACAGTAATATTGTCTTATTTAGATCAGAAAGTTTGAAAATCGTTTGCTCTTTCATCCACAAATTATTATAAAAATATGAATTTTTATGAGTTGTTGTATCAGTTTACAGTAATCTTGCTTTGAAAATAAATACATTGATTTATCTAAATTAAAATGTTTCTAGGTCGCTGAATTATTTCAAACTGTAATTTTTCTAACATATTTGTTATCTTCGGATACATCGATTTTCAAAATTAGCAGTTGGTTCGGTTGTAGCAGTTTCGCGGAGGCAACAGCGCACGAAGATGGTTCCATCTGTAAAATAACAATAGTAAACGAGAACAGTTGAGTCGGTTACAGGGTGCAGGACTAATCTCCGTAAAAGGTGCGCGAGTCTTAAAAGCACCGAGCATAAAACTACAAGAGGAAGCGCGATAGTAGGCGCGGCGAAGGTGGAGAACAGCCACGTGGATCCCCGAGGGTGGCATTAATCCCGTCCTCGTCCTCCCCGATGCTTACCCATCTAGACAACGGAGACGAGGCAATCATATTTTCTGCCCCAAAGGCACGATACGTGTCAATGCGAATCAGACATACTGATCTAATGTGGATTCCGATACCGTCTGATTTACTCCAGACGCTACTTTTCGCAGAAATCCATCCCTTTCCCAGCAACGAAGAGATTGCGCCGTCTGCCCGAGATTTAACAAATCTTCCGACCATTTTTATCACGGCTGCTGGCTTCCAGACAAATCGCGCATCGATGCTCTGAATTCCCTCTCTGTCCGACTATTTTGGCTACGCAGACGTCTGCGATTAATCAACGAATTCTTTTTGTAATTGTATGTTTCTTAGTCCGATTAGTTTCGACACTGGACAGAAATGGGGCATCCAGAATGGTATAAATCGGTGTCGAAGAAAACTCGGATGTGACAAATGCTGACAAATCTATGTTGACATATTCTTTTGCGAAGCTCTATTTAAATGGAGTAATTATAAGTAGATTATGCTTTTTATATATTCTTTATGGAAATATGTGAGTGAAACATGTGGATAGTTTTAAGATTATAAGAATCTAGGGGAATGCACAGATGTATTACCATCAGATTATTTAAGTAGTTTTAGGGAGAAATAAATTATTACTTCACTCCTGTGTTTCGTTTATTCGTAAATAATACTGTTTCGTTTTAGATTGAAGAAACATTATCGTCCTGTTCTTGGATGTGATTTCTTATTGCATAGCCCACTTTCTAAACAGATTTGGATAAATAACTTATTTATTCAAAATATAATTAAATAGTAATAATATAACACAACTAAGAATTGATTAAATTAATTGGTTAATGGAAAACATATTATCCACAAAAATTGAGCATGGCAAACCGAGCCGCATTGGAGCAGGGGCAAAAAATGTGTGAATGAAATCTACGGTGACTTAACCTAAAATTAATTTAGAACTTCTATAATTCTTTACCAAAAGTTTGTTAACCTCGAAAAATATAATTTAATATAATTACATATGATTGTTACTCTTATTTCCACACTGGCGACCGTATTAATTACTGCTTTTATATTTTGATTTTGTTTCTCTTTAAACCTCTTTACTCCATATTTAAATTTCTGTCAGTGTTCTTCCATCAAAGAAAACGTGTTATATCCTTCTCGGAACTTTTCTGGGCTAACTTTGGACCCCCATTCCCGATTTGAATAGTTTAGGAAGCAGCGAAGAGCTCGAAGCTTTTTAACAGAGTTAGAACATAGTTCGATTTCACAGGGGTAACGAAATGCTTGATGGAATATGACCGGTCGCAAAAAGATATCTGGGCCGCAGGGGGTAGAAAGGTTTCGAAGGCTGGAAAAATCCCGCGCGAATAATCCGGTTTGCAGCCATCAGACTGGTCATCGCCGCGATGGCCGGAAATTCGCAACCAACCTTTTCCCTTCCGTTCTGCGCCCTTTTTCCCCGTGTCTGCTCCTTTCCCGACTCGTTTCTACTCCCGTCACGTATGTAGCGAGAAAAATTGCAGCCGAGCGCTTTACTCGGTTCGCGTTCTTCACGCTTGGCTCCACCGTCGCCACTCCCTTCGCCGCCCCGCCTCTCGCCACGCTCTCCTCGTTTTCTTCCCCCTCGCGATTCCAGGGAAACTCGGCGTCGTTCAATAACAGTTCTTAACAAAAAAATACCTTTCCGATTTTTAATCCCGCGGGAAATGCTGGAATAACTGCTCGGGGAACGCGGCTCTCCCGGCTGAAATCGTTTTTCTTCCCTTGCAATCGGTTCTGCATGAGAACAACTTGCTGTACGGTTTTTAAAATTCATTTTCAACGTAATATATTCGGGCAAACTGAATTTTTCTACGATCCGCGGAATGCGAGAGAGTTTAAAATATCTCCTATCCGCGATGAACTTTCGCGTTTCAGTTCCGTTTTTGTAGGAATTTTTTGGACGGACTTTAACGTGTTAACCCATTAAGGTCGGCACACGTACGGAACAAGGACCCGTATTTATCATACATTGATACAACAATAGCGTTATAATTTTAGGAAAATTGATATTATAACTTTATTATCATATAAACATATTAATAAAAAAACTATACGAAATTATTCATTATTATATGGTATAATTCCACAACTAGATTTCTTTACATTGCACCGGCGTTTAGTATACGATGTCAAAATAGCATTTTTAAATACTTCAAAGTACTATAACTTCAAAACTTATAATTTAATTCATTTTATTGATACTTTTACAATAACAAAAAAAAACATATAATGAAGATTGAGCCATATATGAAAGCTTGCCCATAAGTTGTGAATTCTCTATAGAACAAAGAATCGAAAATTCTATTATAATCTCACCATATAATTAAAGAAATGTTAATACTGATTAAAATTAATCTGACATCGAGTTCTAAATGCTCAAGAAGAAAAATAAACGAAGAATCGTGGATGGAAAGAGTGAAACGGCGACCGAGGTCCACGGAGAACCCTAAATCGAGCATGACCGGACACCCGGGGTCCTGCACCCTTTTCCATCCCCTCCCCTGGGGACACTCAACCCCGTTGTTCTCTCAATCTGTGTGTTATTAGAGACTGTGCGGGGTCCGCGCGGATATCTTGAAGCTACAATCGTACTCGAGTAGAACGCGCGCGGTATCTGCGGATGGGGCGAGTTTCTTGGGCATCAGCACTTTTGAAATGTTTGCGAACCCTGGAAACAGGGTTGAACGCGACCCTCGAACCTCGACACGCTTGTTTTATATTTTCCAGCGTGCGTCGCGGTTAACGAATCTCCGTTACGAGCCGGCTTAGCTTTATCTCCGAGCGCTGTCCTTCCTCAGGAAAAACAGGCGAATCCGCAGATCTTGATAGCGGATTCAATTTATCCGTTCCGCGGTCCGCTCGGACAGAAGTACTTCTGTTTAACGAACGAGCGTTATCACGCGTGCGACGAATCGCGAACAACCCGCGCTACGATCCTGTTTCCACCGCTGTCGTTAGCATAATGCAGAATAGTTTGCCGCATGACAGAGACGTCAGCTCGTATCTCACCGGATGATAAGCAACGCGAACGTTTGTTCCGTCATTCACATTTTTCTATTCGACGCTGCGTTTTAACTCTCAGCCGACTCTGGGTCGCACATAATCAGAGAACTATGCGAACAATGCTACGCTCATTGAATACTGTTGCTATCAGTATTCAAGCGTAGAAGCGAGCAGTGAAGGGCCGTGTAAAATACTGTTCCACTTCTTTGTAAAATTTCGCTTAGAATAATATACTATATCTTATGTTAGAAGACAATGTTTGAAGCGAGAAGGAAGGTGCTGTCTTTAGACACTTGAAAGACTCTGATAATAGTGATAATTCTTCGGATGATGATTATAGTTTTCAAAGTGATATTAAACTTGAAATACGGGATACTATGGCGGACTATACTAGTCTTGTATCTAAACTAGATGAAAATACTGATTACATTTTCCTCTATTCTGCATTCATTTTATTGTCTTACCTATCTTTCAAATGCATAATAATATGTAACAAGAGAACTTCTTTTAAAGTATATATTATTATGGGTCTATAAATACCCTGGGTCGACCGCATGGCAGAAAAACGGACGACCGTGTGTTAAAAGAAACACAATTGGAAAATTCACTCACCGATCGCTCGTCGACTATGGAAACTCTGTGTTCAATGGTCATTTGCTGTCCTTACATGTTTCCCGCTGTTTTCTGCAAGCTTTCGCCGTAGTTTCACCTGTTTCCCCGTTTCTGTACCGAGGAAGCATGGAAATGTGTTAAAAGTCAATAAAATGTTTGAGAAAATCGTGAGAAAATAAATAAAGCGTGTTAGTGTACCGTGAGAACTAAACAGAACGTGTCGGAAAACTGTGTAAAATTAATTATGCAAAATAAACTATATAAAATAAGTTACATCTGGCGGAGGATTGGTCGGGTTAATGAATATGTATACAGAACATAAAGACATTAGACCTCTCGTTAACGATAGTACTTTCTCCGCAATGTTGAGACAAGAAAGCGGTGGCAGCGGCACCGTCCCCGCTACCATTGGCCGGCGCGGCGCCAGCACCGGCCGGCTCGGATAAAATTGCGACGGTACAGGGGAAGCATAAGTTTACGATGCTTGCTCTCAACATTCTCATCAAGTGGCCGATCAAGTACGCAATTTCCTCGACACTCGACGACCTATTTTTTTCGCAACAGTGTTCGCGCAATAAAACTGCCAATCTCGTTAAAAAGAAGCCGTGCTTTCGTGCTTTCGACGAACCCCCGGCGCAAGTTGTTAATACGGTGGCTTGCGGCGGTTGACGGAGAAAGAGCCGCAGCTTGTAAAACGACCGAATAATTAGAGTGCGATGCGGCGGAATCAGCGCGCGGCCTGAGACCGCATCAACATTGGTCCACGCTCTCGGGAGCACGCTCTTAATTAACCACTACTTGGGAAAACACTCGACCCGCTAACACACTACTTCGGATGCACCGCGACCGACTAACCAGAGGGTCGAATCTCCCAAGGAGATGCCACGGAAACCGCGAACTTTGATGGTGCCCTCTCAACCTCTGGTGTATTCCCTCATTAATTTCACAAAAACCGGGAGCTGCTCAAATCTTTTCGCGGCTATTTCTGCAGCAATCTGAAGTGCCGAATGCACGGTTAATTTGTTCTTCTCTTCTTTGTTAGAAAAGATGCTTATCGCAGCTACGAGGTCCAAGTCATTCATTAGATGGCGTATGACTGTCGACTTAACCCTTTGTCGTGCCAAATTCTTCGCGGTTACAACCAGACCGGGGATCTTTACGTAAAATAAAAATTATACAAAATGATTGCACGAAACAGAAATTAAATAAAAATGAGTTGATTTATTTAATACCTCTGACAAATTTGAATCGGTATAGTAGCATTAAATTCTTGCAATGTTTTTCTAGTTTTATATTTCATCAACTTATTTCTGCTATAAATGTATAAAATTAGATTTTCTATTACAATAAAATACATTTATTATTTTTAAATTCTGTTCAGACTTCAAAGCATGGAGTAACATTCGCGCTGACCAAATAATATTGATAACTGGAAGCTACCATTACTTGTCAAACTCGCGTGTCTTGTTATTCTCGTTAGAAAAGACGCTAGTCGAATCTACGGGTCTCTAGCGGCCCAAAGTCGTTCGACCGTCTACCTAAAGAACCAAATGCATACAGAGTCGAGTCATTTGAGGATTCGCACTCCGAATCGCCTGTTTGCTGGGGGAGAAGCTTGCCCGAGCTAGAACAGCGCGAGTCGAAGGTTCTGAGCGCGGGAAAGCTCGACCGATCGTCCCGAGGGCTCCATTCGTATGTTCGACAAGAGGTTTTCTCGATCGCGGCGGAAGGAGCGCATCCCTATCGCTCGATCTCTGGATCTCGGGACCTGGCAGGTACGCGAACGACGGCGGACCGGTCGCGCGTACCTTTATGTAACCGACGGTACGTGTTTTTTTCCCTCGGTCGATTTCCATCGGGATGGACGAGCGCTGGCAAGGGAAGACACGCGCATCCTGGGTAATCCGTGACGACGCGCGCCTCCGCTCGGCCGGCCCCCCCTCTCGCCGCTCCCCCCTCCCCCTTTGGGTCGTGTTCTTCGCTTTGACCACGGCGGGATCGAGCGCGTCGAGCCGCGTCGCGGTGCTGCGGATTCGCACAAATCCGCGGGTAAGCTCCTATTATCGTCGATTAACGGGCCTGTAATTACGCGCGGCGTACGATCGTCGCCTGTCGTTTCGGAGCCGGCGAGACACTCAAAGTGATTATTTTGTATCGAGCGGAGGGCCGGTTAAGAGGGAGCGCGCAACGCGTGGCGCCCGGCTCGGTGTAATTCACCGGACAACAAATTGAGAGCACTCGCGTAATGACAACGTGCGGTAACAAATTGGTAAAACAAGAAAGCGGCGTCCGTGGGAGCAGCTGCGGGGCCGCCCCGGCCTACGGGTTAGGAGGATGCCGAGGGTCAAGGAAAGTCTCCGAGGATCCGGCCTTTGTCGCGGGACTCGGCAAAAGAGAAATCGAACCGTCTGCCGAGCCACGGACCGTTTTTCTCCCGCGAGGACGGAACGCGACTGGCCGGGACCCGGGGCGCGACGATAATCGCTGCTCGTGCGAGTGCTGCACGCCGCGTCGCGCCGGCGTTACCTGTCGATGGAAGCTCGCGCGTGCATCGCCGAGTATGCAAATTACGTCTCGCCTGTCCGTCACCTTAAGACCGACCAGTCCGCCGCTCCGGCGACCGTCGCCGTAAAATACGCCTTTGTCACAGCTCGGTCGCTCGGCGTTCGCTTCTTGCGACACTCGATCCGGCGCAAGCATCGCCGCGTCTTGCTCCTGTTTCTGGACACGATGCGAGTGCAATGGATTACAGAACTTGATTTCAAGGTTTAAAAAGAGCCCGAATACAGAACTCCGTCTGAGACCGACTAGTATTAACTATGTTTTTTCAGTGGTTAATCTCGCTCATCCTACATCCTAATAATTCTATTAAGCATATCTGTTAATCTGTGTGAACCAAAGGCTATCTTACCCAGAAATAAACAAATTCAATAATAATAAGCTGTAGTACATAATAACATATAATAATAATTTTTATCAGGAGTGGATAGAATTTGATCACCTAGTTCTTGGTGAAACCAGACGGTCATAGCCAGTTCTATCAGATCTTCTCCAAGTCCAGTCAGTTTTAAGTACCTCCTGCTAATCCTAAAAACGAGTCCGTCGAGGAAAAAGGTGCGGAGCAGGGAAGTTGAAGGATGCAGAGAAGTTGAAGGATGCAGAGAAGTTAGTCGGTTCCGCATAGGAAAGAAAATGGCCGAGACACGTGAATTCGTATGGTATTCGTCCGGTGTAGCAGGGGTCGCGTGTGACGCGTGCGGCGAAAGTTTTCGGTAGCCGTGAAACGTCGATGGCTCTGGTCTAGCCTGGTGGGTAGTGCGAGCGTAGCTCGTTTCACGTTCCACTTTCGCGAGGAGTCCTCACGCTTTCGTCTCACGTGGCATCCTCGTGGTGGTTTTCAACGGCAACGTGGAAACGGCGCGTGCTCGGGATGCGCACCTTCGCGTTCTGATTAGCAACCCAGGCCGGAGCGAAGGCCAATGGCACCCTGTTCGGCGAAGAGAGGAGAGGAGAGTGGAGAGAGAGTATGTGTGTGTGTGTGTGTGTGAGAGAGAGAGAGAGAGAGAGAGAGAGAGAGAGATCAACGTTGCTCTGGGCCGTTGGTTTTCTAGCTCCGTTGCCTACACTGGTCCTCCTTGCAACGCGAAGGGGTAGCTCGAGAGCCGCGCCACTGCCGCGAGATGCTCGAAGAACCGGGGAAAGAGAAAAGGAGAGGAGAGAGGAGCGGCGAGAGTGAGAGTGTTCGAGCGAAAGAGAAAGAGAAGGAGGGGGTTGGTTGGTTGGTTGGTTGGTTGGTTGGTTGGTCGGATGGTTGGTCGGATGGTAGTACGGTGGAGGCGCCGCCGCCGGTGGTGGTGGTGGTGATGGTGGTGGTACGCGGTGCACGACATAAATATGTATGTATCATCCGCTGCGACCTGCCCCACTACCCGACTAGGTCAGACTCATGCTTCATCACAATGAGCACCTTGCCTCGTCCTGTTCCTTTCCTCCTCTCCATTCAAGTGGATGGCACGAAACTACCACCTCGGATCGATCTCCCACCGATCGGCCGCTCCTCGCGAACACAGCCGACGAACCGATCGATACGCGCGAAACCCGTGCACTCTGCCGACCAATTTGTTTTTGCTCGGTACCGGTACAACCGCCGACGAATTTCGCTAGTTAAACGAGACGCCGCAGCATCGAGTACTGGGGGCTATCCGAGGACACCTCGGTTGTCGTGGGTGGCTAATTTATCGTCCGGGGATACCACCCTGTTGTCGAGGTGGCCGGAAAAGAACGCGTGGGCGGATGGAAATCAGCGTAGCGGTTCACGAGGGCAGATTTCAGCGTGGCGTTCGGATCGCGGGCACAAACCTCATGAATACATGCAAGCCAACGACCGAACGAGCCGACGAGCTTGTGTTCCACGGGCTTCGTTCTGGCACGGTCCGTTCAGCTGGCTTCGATCACTGACGTTGCACGCAGCCGGTGACGCGGCTCTCTGACGTCACCCACGCTTCTCTCTCTCACGGGGGTTGCGCAAGGTCTGGGCAAGGAGAGGGGCGCCGGGGGGTGGCCCGACGAAACAGGAAGAAGAGGAAGAGGAGGCAGCAGGAGGCAGGAGGAGGCAGGAGGAAGCGGCAGGAGGCAGGAGGCGGCGGCGGTCGGGGCACCAAAGGGGGGCTGACGGCCCGAAGGGGGGTAGCTCTTACATATTTATGCCGCGTTCTACGCGCAACACCCATCCTGGGGCGGCGGTGGCGGCGGCGGCGGCAGCGGGGGTGCCAACGGCACGGGAACCAACCCCCTCTGCGCCTTCCTATGCCGACGGTGCGGATAGGTATGCCGACCTTGTGCACGCTTTCACGGGGGTGCCTGCGCCTGTGTCTGTTCCTGTGCCCGTGCCCGTTCCTGTGTCTGATCCTCTGTCTGCGTCCGCCTGCCGATGCTAATCAGCTTGCTTGATAGTGCGTTGTTACCAAGACTACACGGATGCACCGCTATTTAGGATTCCGTGTAATTCTTGGGGGTAATGGAGCTGGTAACCCCATTCAGAACTACGTTGACGCTCTGCCAAGGATGCCATTAAGCTCGCCCGCAGACGCCTGCCGAGGCCCGATACCCGTCCCGAAACGAACATCCGCTTTAAACGCATCTGCTTTTTATCATGCTATCCACGATCCTCGGTCGACGTTGTTCGGATATAGGAGGACGAACCGGAGGTGTTTGTCCCAGTTTGTGAGATGCACGATTTGCAGCGATGATGATCTAAATTGTAGTTCAAAGTGGGGTAAGGTGGTCTCGCGATTTGGATTGTTTCTGGGAAATAATGCGTATCGCGGTGCTTCTTCGTAGGACATCGACGAGGAACAATGGTTTAGAAACATATTGAGCCATTATTTTTTGATCGTCTTTACCGAATACGTGCATCCCTTGTTACTATCTCATGGGTTATACCAAATCTGTGATTCATCTTGCTGGCCCGCGACAAGTTCGCAGTCGCAATGACATCATTACACATTGCTCATCGCTAGACCGCAGTTTCTTATAATACATTCGCACCGAACAGGAATGGAGTAATCAGTCGAACATTAATGCACATCCTGAGAAGCTAGATCAAGCTGAAATCGACCGCGAGAAAAATTTCCGCCCGACACAACTTGTTGCGTGCTTCGGGCGCGACGCGAACAGAAACGACACAAGCATCGGTGACCTTTTCGGTAATATCGCCGATAATTGCTGTGAATGACCAATCAAATCCGCATTCCTCCGCCATCTTGCCAGTTCGGAGCACTTGCTCGTAATTCGTGAGAATCGCTGGAGGCGTCTCAGCTCCCCGGGGTTATTAATCAGCGCGAGTTTACGTCGCCGGGAGAGTTCGCGGGAAACTGTCATCCTATTAATCGTTGCCGCTAATGACGAGCAGCCCCCGAGAACCGGGCCTGGCTACCGACGCGATGGCCGGCAGCCTCCGGATCGCTGGGCCCGTCGTCGTCAACGGGGCCTAAGCGAGCGGTCACGCGATCCAGATCGCGTTTCAGCCGGCCGACGTGCAATTATAACGAGAATGCGCCGCGAGCACGCACTTTCAGCTCCGGGAAGAGCGCGTGTCCCGTGCCGGGGGACGATTTTATCCTCGGCGAGAGAGAGAGAGAGAGAGAGAGAGAGAGGGAGGGAGGGAGAGAGAGGGAGAGAGAGAGAGAGAGACGGAGGAAGAAGAAAGAGAGAGAGAGAGAGAGAGAGAGAAAGTGGGAGAAAGAAAAGGGAGAGGAAGAGAGAAAGAAAGGGCCTGCGATCGGCCCACGGTGAAATCGATCTCGCCTACGGGCCCCTGCACGACATCGCAAAAGCGGGAGATTCCAGGCGACTCCTCCCGACGTCGCGCGCTGAATTACTGTTGCAATCCTGTTACGATAATGACGACAGGAGCCCGCGCGAGTGCCATGCCGGCCGCGCTACGCATTCCAATTCCTCCTGCACGTCCGGCCGGATTAAATGCAAATTAAAATGTTCCCGAACCCGAAACACACCGCGTAGATTACCCGATAAAATTCAAAGCACTTTACTTTTCGCGCCGGAAACCCGAACCGTACGTCTCCCGGCCGACGGAGGCCCGACACGTGAACCGATCGTTAATGCTTTCGCGACTCCTCTGGAAACGTGTGTTACGCGAGAGAATATCGATGGATCTCCAGGATTCGAACAAACCCGGCGGAAGAGCGAGAGAGATAAAGACAACAGTGGTTTATCTCGTCTAATAGCGTTCGAAGAACGGATACGATGATCGAGTGTCGGTGGCCCGGCTGATGGAACAGGATAGGAGAAGACAGCGCGTGTAGGCTCCGATTTATCGATCGATAATACCCTTACGTAAAGTGTTTATGCCGCGGCCGGACCATTAATAAAACCGCGCGGCGCGGCTTTTCGACAGGTTTCCTCCGCGACGCGATAACTGCTTCGCCGTGAAGACGAGTCGCCGATAATTCTGCTCTTCCTGGTTGTCGTCGCAACAGCTGTGTTGTTTCGGCGTTCCACGGCCTGCGTAGGCTACCTGCGCTACTATACTTCCGACGTAGCGAGCGATATTTCTGGTCAGGTGACTCGCATTCTTCGGGGCCTGGATCTCGCTTGCTAAACCAGGTCTCCGAGTGCCCTGGGGAACATTGCTGCTATAAACTTGCACCTTCCAGCTCGTTCTGCAGCTTAGTTTCAATCTACCCTTCGTAATTATGCTGGTGAAACCTTATACCGGTGCATTCCATCATAGTTAAAATGCTAATGTTTATTTAAAAGTACGAAATAAGAAAAGCGCATCGATAACGTTCCAGCAAATCGTTTGTTTTTTGGCTTTGTTCTTCTTTTACTTTTATTCGATGTTAGAATGCTACAGAACAATACAAAGTTATCTGTAAGCGATGTACATATTATTATAGAAATGACAAACTGTAGTGTTTCAGCTTGTCTCAGTTTCGTGATTGATGTTTAGATCTCAACATTGTTATCTGTTGCAATCAAATACATCTTATTAAGCTATGAGATCATTAAGTACCCAATCATAAGTAGTGTAATTATATCAGTCGAGTTGTTCATTATTTTCACGTAGGATAACTTGACAAAGGTAACTTCCTGCATATTGTTCTTAGTTCGTGAGCAGTCTAACGAGTACATACAAACATAGATTACCCTAAATGAACACTAAGAAACTTTCGTCAATCTCAAGGAACGACAATCCGACTTGAACCAAATAACAAGTTGATCGATCAAAACTTCCCAAAGACAACGAGGAGCCGGAAAAGTTGTTGAAATAATGTTTCGCAGATGCTACTCGCTGTTTGTCCCTCCAATGCAATCCCAAAGGCCGATGAAAAAAGCTCCAGATCGAAGATCTGGCGGAACAAATCAGCGAGAAAAGTGTCTAGGCGACGAATGCCTCGGTGTTTACGATGCTGGAATTTACATGGAAGGTCTTAATCCTCGGAGGATCGACGCGGAGACCGGATCCGAGGGCAATGGAAACGAGCTTGATCGAAGGGAGACGGTTCACAAACGAACTCGTAGACGCCCACGCGTACACACGAGCGCACTTGGTGAAGGAGGTGCACGCGATCTCCTTCGACAACGGACGGACGTACCCGTGATCCGTGGGATACCACCTCGGCAGTGGACACATCATTTCCCAGGAAGTTACTGGCCGTACCCAGCACCTTCCATTTTACACCGGCCCGCTGGCTGTTCACCAACCGAGGGACATCTATGCGGCTCGCCACGCTGTTCGTTACTGCACTTGTGCTGCGAGCGTTCTGTATACTTCGGCCACGATAGAAAGACTCCAATCGACTGGGACTGTATTTATTGCACACTACGTATGCATTTTGGAGCATGCTTTTCTGAGTCTGCGTTATGGAGTATTTTCTCTAGATGGCGCACTCTAAAGTAAATATTTTAGAGTGCATATATTAAAGTGCACACTTTAGAGTGCATACGTTAATGTACACATTTTAAAGTGCATACTTTAAAAAGCATATTTTAAAGTGCATACATTAAGATGCATATCTTAAAGTACATACATTAAAGTGCATACATTAAAATGCACATATTAAAGTGCATACATTAAAGTGTATACATTAAAGTGCATACTTTAAAGTGTATATTTCTGAGTGCATTTCAAGTGTAAGTTCTTAATGTATATTATAAGTGTATATTAAAGTTCATCTTCAATATGTACTGTCAAATATATTCGCTGGTATATGTACTCTAAAGTAGTAGTGATATATGTACTCTGAGGCATGTACTCTAAAATATGAACTCCCAAGAATATAAATCAAAGTATCTTATTATAAGGAATACTTTCGGAAATGTCTAGGGTACATTATTTGAAATACAAACTACTTCTAACTAGTCACTCTAGTCCCATAAACTGTGGAAAAATCCAAAGTATCTATTTAACCATACGGTCTTTGAAAGTATGAATGTACTGCACAGCAAGTAACTAAATTATTGTATATTCTATGTTTAATTGAATGCGATATTTTTCAGAGAATTTTCGGAATAAAATAACAACAGTATGATACAGTAAAGTGTAAAACAAAGATAAAGAACAAAACAGTTCAGCATCACTCTTAATATCGTAATTCGAAACGGAGGAACTAAGTCAAAATAGATTTAGCGATGCTGTTCTTAAGGTATTTTGTCCACTAGCCGAACAGCATCTGCTATGACTATGAAAGATAGAAGAAAGGTCAAGGAAAGGTGAAAGAAAGTTTAGCGGAGCTTTTCTTGGAAAGAAACGGAGCTGGCTTGGAAGCAATTCAATTAAGCGCCGTTGCGTATCTCGGCAGCAACAAGGTAGCAGGAGCGACCAATCAATCGGTTCATTAAATTCCTCGCGTTTCCGCGCGCGTGTGCATCGCGGGCAAATAAAAGGTGTCGTGTCCTGGGTGCAGCGCAAACAGGCAGCTGCCGGCGCGGATGTCGGCCGATCGATGCAGATAACGACAAATATTGCGATTATATCGTTCGATACTTAATCATTAACAATCCCGATGTTCGGCTATTACCGGGGACGATTTATTGATGGTAATGGCGCGTAATGAACCGGACGGTTCGCACGACCGCCACTCTCCTTCTCTCTCCTTCTCTCTCTCTCTCTCTCTCTCTCTCGCTCTCTCTTCACTCGGTTCTCTCTCGTTCTCTGGCTCGCCTTCCGTTTCCCCAGCTGACATTCTCATCTCGCTCTAGCCTCGCGACTCGATTACGCGGACGAGGACACATCTTGGCACTTTGCGACCGGACTGCAAAGCCTGGACACTCGACTAGGTGTCCTTGTGCTTTAAATAAATGCGAAAACAGTACCTGGCCGCGCGCTGAGCGGAGCTGAGCGGAGCGGAGCAGCGTCGATAGCGCGCGGCGCTCCTCTTACGCTCGCCTCGAGAGCCCAGGCGAGTTTCTTTAACGCCTACGCGCTCTAGCCACCGGCGACTCCTTCGTTTTCTATCTATCTACCGTTTCCTCTCACTCTCCTTCTCCCTCCACCCTTATCGCGGGGCCTCTCCGCGTCGTCGTTTTCTACGTCACGCAGAAAATCAATGTTAAACCGGCGGATTTTCTTTCGCCGTGCCGCATGCAAAACGCTCGCGTAACAGGATGCGGTTATCTGCTCCCTCCTCTGGCCCCGCGATTCACCGATAACTAGAAAGGGAACTTCCGCTGCTAATCGAATGAATCATGCCCGAGATCCGATCCTCGATCGAGGAACTTTTTGCGTCTTGTATCGATTCGCCGCGGATACTCTTCCCCGCTCTTTCTGGACAAAATTATAGGCGCCTTCCTAGGTGTTTCACTGCGTTCATTTGCATTAATAATAGCCGAGGAAGCGAAACAATCGAAACGAGGAAAGCATCTTTTCGCTACCAATGTGACTAACGGCGTTAATAGTGTCGAATAATGAGTGTTCAGTTATAAGTATGATGGCAGAATTGTGTCACTGATATGTGTTTGACCGAGTTGCTGTCAAAGTGTTAACGAAACACAAAAATGGCTAGATTAATTTTATGTTTGCACTTTTCATGATATAGAAAACCTGTTGATAAAGAATAGTGCAAAGGGATAAATATTCTAATTAACAGTGAAAAAGTGTTAGACTATCTCTGTGATGCTTGTTTTTCAGTTTTATGGAATATGAGAAGATGCGGACCGGTATGAGTCATGCGCGAGCGTGATTGACAATTAGACTGTACGATGGTATGACAGTTGAGGAATGCAAATACCGTGGTATGCTCGATAATTGCGTGTGATTTGTATGAATGCCAGTTACTAAGAAGAACAAGCGTGGTATGAGTGTAAGAAACCTTTTGTGGTGAAGTGATCGACTTGCATACAATACTGGTAATAGTTCGGAACGTAGATGAAGACAGAGAGAGAGACAGAGAGAGAAAGAGAGAGAGAGAGAGAGAGTGAGAGAAAAAGAGAGAAAGAGGGACAGAAAGAGGGAGTGAGTTAAGAGAATAAGGATTGCGCGACAAAAAAGACAGAGATCAATTAATCAGAGTTCTAATATTATTGTTACATGTACATTCAAATAGACTAAATATATATTTGTATCTTGTGTCCTAAGTAGTTCTCCTTCTCAACTTTTTACAACACAAATAGCATGCTCTCGAAGAATGAATCGAGCAATTGGATCAACACTCTGAACAATAGAAATGTCACCTGAATGTTACTCTTTATGTTGCGACTTTCGCAGAGGTTTCATACTTTAAAATATATCATATGCGATTGAGTTATTAATTATTAAAGTTAAAGTATATGTATCATATCTTCAAGAAAAATTATAATTTAAATAATTTTTTAACTATGTGTATAGTAATATATAATATAAATAATATTATATATAGTATACAGTTTTACATATAATAATATATAATATATATAATTTGATGTGCTGGCGATGAGAACAGCATTATCCGCCATACACTGCAGCGAAGTATCGTTTACGCGTAATTCGCGCCGAAGTCTGCCGCACAGAGAAACAGCCCCGCGCGAAGTTCAGCCGTGCCTAAGAGGTTAATCAAGGGTTGCTCGTGATAAAAATCGTCGAGATGCGCGTGACGCGATCGAAGATGCTGAAGACAAGGAATGTTTGGAGGCGCGGACGAGCGACGCGTTGATAAACGCGGCAAACAGGCACCGTGTTAAGAGCCGAGGCGGTTAATTCGAAAATGAAGAGAACGCGAGCGGCGTCTATGGTCTTCTACACTACGGCGAGGGCAAAAGGAGGAAAAGAAAGCGGGCATGGGGGAGAGAGGAGCCCGAGAACGACAGTCTCTCCCATAGGAGCGAGGCCCGGGGCGAACCGATCGCTTCTTCTCTCCCACCGCACCCCAATTTTAATCAGGACCCGAAGTATGCAAGCAGGATGGATGCCTGCGAGCTCTCCCGACGGTACTACCGGGCGTTACGATGCATGTAATTTATTTTTATTGCCACCAATTTTTTTTCTACCCCTCGATCAGCTCCTACTAATTTCGAGGAGGAGGTGCCCTCTTCTCTCTTCCCGGAGCTAGAGTACCCGGCGCAAAGGAGCTTTCTACCGATTGCTCTTATTTTCATTCCTGAAATTTTATTGTTGTATATAGAGCGCGTTTAAAACGGGCCCGGAGCCGCGCTGAAATTATTACTTTTCTTATTCGGTGTTTAATTGTATGTCTCTCGGATCTCGTTGCGGGCTTCGCGCTTCCTTTCTTTTGTATCGCGGGGAACCGATGGATTGGTAATCTCGGGCAGAACATCAACGATCGATCACAATGTTCCTGATTATTTTTAGTATCCGATAGATTCTCTGTTCTGTTAAGTCGACCAAGTATTGACGGAACAATCGCTTACTATTCATTATTTACTTATCAATATTTATTTACTTACTTATCAATATTTATTACTGCAACTATTATAATTATCATGTAATCTAACTATACTCTCAAATCACTAGCATTTGCCTTATCTATTAATCTTTATCATTAACGGGTTATCTCATCAACAACCGAATTCATGATATTCTCGCTCGTTCACCATACTCATTCATTACACTCACACCTCATTCACAGCTGTCTATATCGTATGATGTTCCTACTAATCACGATTGGAAGAGACTTTCTGGTTAATTACTTCTAGTTACTTCATAACACACAGAACTATATACTTGTTAAAATCAAGTTGAGTCCTCGCTCGATATGTAAGATTACGGAAGCAATCGCGCATCTGATAGCTCCGAAGATGCAACACGAACAAACGAGTTCACGTACCTGACTGAAATAATTACGAAAGATAGTGATGCGTCTACACTAACCGCTCCCATTGGCGAGCTTTCCTGCTGCACGTTCCAGGAACGACAAGTTGTTCATGAGTTTCAACGAAGATTTGTTTGGGTTCGTTCGAAGGAGATTCGAAAAATGAGTATAGTTTGCTCGTTGGGCGAGAGTAGAGAGGTCATAGGAAAATTATAACATTAGGCTGGACGCATTGGTAGTCCGCAGCCGGTAGATCGGGTTAGATAGCGGATAGACGAGGTAGCACTCAGTAAACTCGTTATCAGATCGATGTAGCGAGATACATATCGTATGTAAGGAGATAAACGAGGCGGAGGTTATGAAATTCAACGACGTAGGGCTTGGCGAGCCGCGAATCACTGGAGTTAACTCGTTCGCCAGGCTTTCTTGGTGTACTCTAGCTCACCCACGGACAAGGAAACTTATTATAGACTACCGAGTGACTATTCTAGTCGGTAATCATTCTTGTACTTCTCTGATACACTGACTACCGTGCGCCGCTTGTGCTCAGTCATGCAATTATCTGCTCACACGAAAAAATTTGTTGTTGAACAGCAGCAAATTCGGCTGAGATTTACAAGATGCAAACAGACGAAAATATCGTCGTATTTTGCATTTCTTTACGTCAGAATCCACACATAACTGAGATTTTATTAGAACAAATTATATTATTAACAAATTATAATATTCTGGTGGCTTCATAATGGCTGTAATCGCAGCACCCTTACTCCCAATAAGCAGGTTGTTATTGAATTTTGTTTTTATGGGATCAGTTGCGTATGGAAATTATAGTCCGCGTCCTATGAAAGGGAAGAAATTATAAAGCATCGTAAACGAGTCTCACGCATTTTGCCATTTTCATAGACCCTTTTATAAATATTGGGCATAGCAGAAGCATCATTTCTTGAAAGAAAAGAATTTTTTCTTGTAAGAATAAAACAAATAGGCTCCCGGGAACAAAACGTGAAAGAACAAAGTTTGCATAGCTGTAATTTAATTTTAAGCGATATATACTTCTCTGTGAAATGCCAGTGTATTGAATATTATGCGTCATCACCTAATTACTCAATTTTTCATCATAATGTAAAATAAATTGCTGCCGCATTAAACACGATACAAAATACTATGTCTACAGAAGTAACTTCAAGAATGTATGAGAATGACCACTTGTTAATATCAATTCTAACCATTGTTTTTAAACAATTATACTAGAGTTGTACAAAGCTTGTCACTATTATACAAGCAAAGCGATTAAAAACCTACAATTCAAATTCTAGCTTAAACGTAATCAAAAATAGTGTACCTACTTCGCACTTTGCTTGAAGTACAGGGAACCAAAACCGTGTGAAAATTCGTAAGCAGGTGGATAGTAGTGGAAGAACAGGGTCAGGAGATCTCGGCGGACATGTCGAAGGGCTCGGCGATCTCCGCGAAATCCCGGTTTCGGTTTCGCGAACGACTCTCGATTGATCCGTCAGGCCGGGAAAACCGACTTCGCAATTCCGGCAGCTTTTTTCCCGACTGCGGGATGATGGGCCGCGTGTCCCGCTCGTCCGCTTTAAAGGTGGCTAAGATTTATAGCGAGCCGGGGACGTGTAGGAGGTGGAGCAGCTCCGGTGAGACGAGGGGGGAGGGTGGCGGGGGCTGCACGGGGCGAAAGAGATACACAGAGTGAACGGTGGGTTTTGAGTTTGAGCCGCGGGGGTTATTGCAGTAAGCCTTCTCTTGGGGGTTCAAGAATATTACTATCCGCGCGAAGCCTACCCTACGCCTTCGTCTAAACTACCCCCCCCCCCCCCCCCCACCCCCCCCCCCGAAAGCCAGGACTCGGATCCTATACCGAGTCGAGCTCCGGACCGTTTAGTCTCCCTGCTTTTACTCGATCCAGAACGCGTCCGAGAGGAACGAGGACGGGGAACCTGGCAGAAGAAAGAGAAACATTGCGAGAAGGAAGCTGGGAGTTGCGTGGGCGTCGAAGAGAGAGGGAGAGAGAGAGAGAGAGCGGAACGGTTCCCTGAAAACCCGGGCGCTCATACATGGCCTGGCGATCTTTTTAAACGCGCATCACTTAAAAGAACACGGTTTACGTTTATGGCCATTCATTCGCCCGGGAACAGAGGGTTGGGAGAATAAACCGAGACACGATTCGGGAAGAAGGGCGGACGGCTCGAAACGCGAAGGGGAGCCGATAAGCAATAATGAATCGAGGACGAAACGAAGTTACTTCTCCTGTTTTCCTTTTTACTGCACAGTAGTCCGGGAAGCGGCGATTTGTGGCCGACAATCAATTTCTCCATTTTTACACTAAAAAAATTTTTTTCGAACTGATATTTTGCTTCAAAATATACAATATTCATTTTGGATAACTTCATGGGCCCATATATTGTTGTAAAGAGAAAATCTTCAAATCGGAACTGTGATTACTATTTTTATCAGTCACTTTATAATGTCAGATACAAAGTGTGCATTTTGATACATATCGACAATTACACTTCAATTATTAAATGTCATAAGAATGTTTTCACTCGTAAAGAGAAAATGTTTTTACCAATTCGAACTTTTAGAAAGCTCATAAAAAATTGATCAAAAGTGACAGCTATCGAACCTCATTTATATGAAATATAAATTACTCTATAGTTAATATGTTCCTGTACCTATTGAGTGGAAATATTTGTAAATGTGAATTCTGTGTGGATTTCAACAAGTAGACGGTCGTAGTACTGTAGCGTTCTCTGACCGGCCCAAAGGGACTGCATTTGGACTAAAACTTCCAACGATTTCTCACGCATTTCCAATAATCTGACAAGGAAATGTTTTCAATAAAAGTTGATCAGTATTTACTTTGCTACAAATTTTAGTATACAAAATTTCGGCAACAAAATTTTTGCTATAAATAATTAAAGTCGTTTTGATTTTTTAAATATTAATATATAACTTTCATTTGGTAAACTTCCAGCCTCTCTCGAAACGAATTCAATGACTTGCAACGCTATCATCATAAACCTTGTAATAACGCTAAAATCGTTTTGGTCAGAAATTTTCGCTCCCGGACTACTACGCCACGGGGAAAAAGATCGCGCGCGTCCACCGCGTCGACGGTCGACTGAAATTAAACAATCCATCACTCCGAGGCTGGTGCCGTGGTCTGATTTACATGAAAAAATGCCCAATGTTCTATCGAATCGTTACAGGTCTTTTTGGAGAGTCACCCTTTGGCGTGGGTCTCATTGGAGATCGGAACGAGCGCGTTTGTCTGCGATCGAACCAGCCGGAACATCGGCCGAGTTGCTCGAAAAAAAAGGAGAGAGAGGAAGGAGAAAAAATGAATTAAAAGAGTAATCCACGCGCTGATTGAGAGGGTCCGCGTGACGCCCGGGAAAGACTTTCCCGAGACGGAGAATACCGGAGGTCTCGCCTCGTGATTCTTTTCGCTCTCCTGGGGACAACCTCGGAAAAGAGGCTGCCTAATTAAACGTAGGGTCGATCCGCTACGAATGAGCTACTTTCTTCCGGGAACACGATTCTCTCTCTCACTCTTCTCTCTCTCTCACTCTTCTCTCTCTCACTCTTCCCTCTCTCTCTCTCTCTCTTCCCTGCACTCGCAGAGAAAAAGGACTCGTTCTCTGCGGAATCACGATCCGCCCTGAACGACGCCATTAACTTCTCTCGCTCCTCGAATTCGAGGAACTAATATCGGAGACGGTGCCACGGGGATTCGTCAACCCTTACCGGATGGTTCACCGAAATCGGAATATTGAATCGATCTAACGATTCCGCAGAGAGAAATCAGTTTCTCTTGTATCGCGGGAAACGAGCGGTTTCGCGAGAGTGAGCGAACGGTTTGCCTCTCCGTCAAATCTCGTATAGTGTTCATTAAGACATACACTAATGATATAATCGTGTGAACAAAAATAATACAATAATGTCTTTGGAAACTGCACTATAATATGATCTTTTCAAGCCTGTCATATGGAAGGATATAACAATTAATATGAAAGGATGAGGAAAAATAAACATTCGTTTTTAGAAGAGTTATGTCAGCAGAGACATAATAATTGATATGAAAATCTAAGAGAAAGTAGACATTTGTTTTCAGGAATCAATGAATTACACTCTAATAAGCTGGTTATTTAAAACATTGTATAAACCTTATTGTGTATGGTCAGGATTACCTAGATCCGAAACACCATGGAATGGTCATTCGAAACTGTATTAATGATTGTCGTGTATGAATTGAAAAGCTTGTGTGTTGCTTCTATTATATGTTAAAAGTTAAAAGTTTGGCGTATCACTAAAATTCGACTTTGTTGAATTTATTTATGTAAATTGTTTGTGAATTGAAACATATTCATCTGTCATCAAAATCTATGAATAATAGTAAACGGATCCATACAATAAACAAAATTCTTTGGTTCCATCGTTGAAATTATTCAACGATTTTTCATAAATCTGACAGAGGAAAATTTCGTTAAGGTTATGTTGAAACAAGAAATGATAGAGAAACTGTGATACAACACGAGCAGTCGAGGGTTTTCAGCGTTGTGTACAGGGCGCGGAATAAATCGATGTGGAGTCGCGATAAAAACAGAGGGTAAGAGAAGTGTCCCGCCAATATAATTTCGGAAGTGGCTAGTATCTCCTGATTTACCTACAATTTACTGGCGAGCCTCCCCGTTTCCACGGAGCTCACGAAAATCTTGCGTTTTCAGAGCGAAATCCCTCCGAACGGAAAAGGGATCCGGCGAGGGTGTCTCGCCCCCCCCCCCCCCCCCTCCATCCCGGTTCGTCCCGAAGAACGTCTCCGTCTCTAAACCACGGTCTGATCTCGAGGCCCGGGATTAGCCTCGTTTTATTTAACGCGTGTTTAAAACTAATAAAATCCCCGGGCCGGGGAATCCCCGCGTCGGGAAAGTCGCAATCGGAGTTTAATTTCGAACGGCGCGGCGGACAAACGTATTATCGCCGATGCCGCTGTCTACGGAGACGGCGGAGAGAGAGATCGGCGGGCGGGAAAGGGATGAGAAACGGAACCAACGAAGGCTAATATCCGGGCTACTAGCGGAGTTCCGGCGAAACTTTAACTGTGCAAGCTAAACAATTATCGCTTAAGCCTTCAGCGGCTTACGGCGAGGCTTCTCGTCATCCTCGACGACACGGTTTACCCCGGCGACGGTAAACACGGATCGTTCGCGCGATTAACGTTGCCCCGGGCGAGCAAAAACTGTTGGATGGACCCACCGCGACATCAATTTTTCATGTTATTTACGAAAAATGCCAACGTTCATCGTGGCAGGCTTCATTCTCCTGAAGCTTGCCTATTGTAATTTCTTGGGACTATTTTTTAAACATTTCAAATAATTGCATTCTGTGCGATGCGAAGTAAATTTCATTCTTTTCATATTTCAATTTATTCAATTTAATATATAATAATTCAATTTATCAAATACAAGTCTGATTCTAATAAGAATTTAAAATTTCGTATTCTTTTGAATTGTTTTAGATACAGATGTTGCGAACATATTTTCGTTATTTATATAATAAGACATCGAGATAGATTATTTATTTTTCTAATTATACAAAAATCTTCGCCTTCAAAGGTTTGCTCATTGGTGACAAACATGCGACATCTATTGGCGACTTATGCCAATAACCAATTTTTCTAATAGCCTTTGTACAAGTTTCATGAAATGAAAAAGTGCGCGAGTGATCTTAAAATCATCATGATTCCTATTTAAATCTAATCACACTTGAAAGGCTTCCCAGCTAGCTTTTCAACGAAATTGTTTAAATCCCGTATTTAGAAATATCAAAATATTTCTTAACTTAGAAATAACACTGATATTATAATTAAATATTTTGACTATACCGTATATGACGTGGTTATTAATATCTGATTCGAGTATAGGAAGAAACAAAGTATTAATTGCTGTATTTCGCACTTTCTGCATTTAAAGATTGATACAATTACTATTGCAAATTAGAAACATTCTAACGACATGCGTTAGTATATTTCTAACACAAGTGTCTCCTCTAAACAGTGTTTTCGAAATGAACCAACAGAATTTGCATCACGATGCAAGAGTAAAACCGATAAATGAATAATTATAGCAAAATTAAAAAACAATGAAAAAGCAAACCACGTACAAGGAAGTGTAATAGTTGAATAATAAACTCAGGAAAAATAATTCCAAAGTACAACCTTACAAAGAAACGAATGAGCTGGCAATGAGAGCAACGAGATTAAATAATCCGTAAATTGAATGGAACGGTAACGAATCCATTTATTTGACGCTTTATTTAGATATTTCTGCGATACCGCAGGTAACCGGATCGGTTTGTATTCCAGGTCCGGGTTTTTGTGAGCGGTTCGTAAAATGGTAAATTTACAGAGAAAATAGTGTTAAAGCGTCAAGCGTCCCCCTGGCCCCCTTAGCCGTTTATTTGGGATTATCGGGGTCACCGGTACACCGTTCAAATTATACAGCTCCACGGTTGTAAAGAAAACAACGCGGACGTTTCCGGTATTGTCTGTCCACACAGTTGAATAGGACCAGTTAGAAATTACCTGCCGTTTCGACTGGTGGCCATATTTACACGATTCCAGCGGGTGGCCGTGGCCCGTTCATATCGTCGTTAGTTTACAAGGATCGCAGTCGCAATCGATTCTGTGTCTTTATGCCAGTAAATTAGACGGCAATTTCCCCTTCCTATCCACCGTTAAACGTTCAATATTTGTAAGTAAAATGACAAGAATTTTTATTCTTTAAATCTTGTTTTCATCTGTAACATTTCCTGATCACTCCGAGGTGACATTGTACAGTTCGAATGCTCACATTCGCATGCTATTATTGCTATTATATTAGTATTACAAATCCAGTGAATGAGAACTTTATTTTTGTGCGATAAATTGATACTGAATTGAACAAACAGCAGTCTTGAATTTTGTCTAAAGACAGTTAAATCTAATCAATCCCGTTGATATATAGACCAGTCGAAGTCTCAACAAATATTTATATATTATCTTGACATTAATACAAGCCAATACGTGCTAGTTTATTTGCATTAACTCTTTGTGTCACAGGATTTTATAGAATAAGTAGACCCATGTTGTACAGAAATTTTGTTGTGTTTTTAGTTAAACAAAATTAATATATTTTCATTGTGAGCGTATAAAAGCTTAAACAAATAATAATTCAACTGAATTTGTTGTTATAGAATGGACCTTAAATAGTCCTACCGCACTACGTGGGTTTATGAATGAACAACGTAAATATGTAGCTAGCTATTGCAATACTACGAGATGAGTATAAAAATGTGCCACAATGTGCATTAGAGAAGTGGGATATTTTGAATCCTTTGCACTCGAAGCTATATTAACTATAAATCCAAAATAATTTTCCTGGCTTGCAATATTTCCATTCTATACAACAAAGTGCACTTTTATGCATACAAAATTGACTGTTGTGACTTCTGCCAACAGTTTTACTACTTAACAATTTTTTAAATCTGATATAATATTTTTCTGATATAAAAATGATCTTTGGTCGTGATAGAACAATTTTAGTGGTGTTTCAGAGTCACCACTCGAGTGCAAAGAGTTAATCGCACCGTGCCCCAAAGAGTTAAACGGTGACTATATAGGCTCACCAGATATATAAAAGTACATTTACGTGTGAATCTGCAGGAAGATGCGCTAGATGCACCGGAAGACAGTCTGCCAGTTAGTATTCCAGCTTTTCCAAGGAAAAAGAAAGGTCTTTGGAAGAGACGGTGTGTCCGGGACCAATTCCGATCGACTTTATTGTTCCGGGACACGATTTTCGGTGTTCCTCTGCGAAACCGTGCTCGCAGAAGGTGGGCGAGCTCATAGGGAGGTTCCATGCGCTCCACCTTCGTCCCACAGGACCCGGCGTCAATAAAACGATTTAAGCCAGATGCAAGTGTACCTCCGCTTTCTCACGAATCATCTGGCGCGCTTAATGGCCGGCCGAGAAAGGTTTTGCGTTGCTAATACGAAACACATGTTGGTGACCGTGTCTCGCACCTGAGATCCACCGGTCGCTTGCGGAGGACGGCCAAGGGCGGCCCGGCGAGACACTGGCTGGGGGTTGGTCAGGTGGTCGTCCGAATGGGAAACTGTTTTTGGGATGTTCGGGCAACACCTGAGGGAAACCCACGTGCCGACCAGATGCGAGAGACATCCGCCGGTGTTTATACCGACCGTAACTGGTGACAGGTACTTTTCCCGGCCGGGTACCTCGTTACGTTACCGTGAAATTCTAGATTTTCCGTTTACTACCCATCCGGCCTTTTTCTTCAACCGGCGAGCTTTATGGCCGTGATTGGTCGACACGGAACACAGCGAGTGGGGGGGGGGGGGGGGGGGAGGGGGCAATAGAGTTCGTGCTTTTTCGTCGTTGTTTGTAAATTACCGGATGTTTGGTCACGTGATGGACGAGGCGACTTTTAATAGAGACGTTTCTTTATGCGCTATGACTGCGAGACCTTTTTTTACGGTGCCGGGCAAACATTTATTTCGTTATTATCTTTCATAGGATTATTTCCAGACTTTAAATTCTTACCGATTTCGTGCAACGAAAATGAAGCAAACGAAATCGAGGAGAATGTCAGTAATTTTATTTCGAGCGCCATAAAATAATAAGAAAAATGATAATTTTTATTGTA